>NW_026099574.1:32948454-33039943 GCF_025091365.1 Daktulosphaira vitifoliae
TAAAATATGAAAATCAAATTATTGTTGTTCATTAAAACGTAAGTAACGGCCCGCGACTGGTTACGTTCGATTGTAATTAACATGCGTATGGGATTAATTATGTATATTCCAATTGAACACTACCTCTGGATATTTAACTGTTACAGTTTCACTTCAAGCACAGACAAGTTTGGATGCGTATGCAACGCATCTGCAAAAGCGGATCAGTTAAGTTGCGACGAACAGTCCGTAATCATTTATAATATATGAGGGTACGCGCCACTTGCTTAATAATTGCACGGTTAATGTAAACGAGACCGGTTTTTGCCTTGTGCTGTTGTCAATTAAATTGGTATTCTAATCGGTACTAATTTTGTCGATAATACACCGAGAACACCAATAAAACCGGTTCGTGTCGCTTACACGTTTACACACAGACAATAATAACCACACTAAAGATACGTTATTTATTATTATAATCAGACTCGGGAGCTCAAGCCGGAGGTCGAGCTGTTGTTTTTCGTGATGAGCTCGCCTCTTCAAGGGATGTTTACTGTTTTGATGACTAAACAGATCAACACAAAAATAATGAAAAATACTATAATAATAATCATATATAATCATAACTTAAGAAAATGTAAAATAAAATAAAATGTAGGGTATAAAACATTACAATATTTCAAATAATTTCTAATATATTTTTCACTAAACAATTTGATATTCATTTTGATTTATTGTTGTAATTTTCCTATACTATATTCACTTTTGATGTATTTATTTTGATAGAATTTAATTGTGTTAAAAATTACTCAAACAAAACTGCAATATAATTAAGATTTGATAATAAATTTTCTATGTTTTTTTTTATTAGCCAATTAATCAATTTAAATACTCTTATGTTTCTAAACAAAAAAAATTTCCTTGACAATAAAAAATTTTTACTAAATTGTATATGTTTCATCATAAATAACTAATTTTTACTATATTTAATTTATACTGGTCAAAATATTTACTATGGAAACGATAATTCATGCAACGACGTAATAAACAAAAGATTTTATCGTCACTCGAGTTGAAAAATTCGTAAGTTTTAACGTTTAAAACAACTTTTCTGTGTTTTTGACTATAAAAATTTTTCTGAATATTTTCAATTCATCACCTACGGAGCCTAAAAGGTTACAACACTTTGTCTTTGTGAAAATGTTGATCCAAAAAGACCATTTTTATTTATTAGTATTATCGTTCGTAGTATATTTTTGTACTTCGAACGTGTACATTAAAGCTTTCATTTTTGTATACGTATTTTTGGAAGCTTTACCAGACCCACTACAAAATTCTCAAGTAAGTAAATCAGTCAGACGAAAAAAACTTACACTAAAAAAGTTAGAACCTGTATCGTTGCCAGAGGATCACGAAAATCAATTATCCGGAGAAAAACTCACTTTGAATTCGTGTCCCACAACATTACCGTCGACTTGTACGTCGAAAATTAGCTCACCACCACTTCCATCAGTCAACACAGAACATCATGCACCAGCTCCTGTGCCAATAATGTCTCCTCCATCGATACCGTCCTCTATTCCAACACCTCCCTCAATGATATCAGGATGTACATCTACAAGTCGCACATCCTCAATCAAACCCACGGTCGTTAAAACAAAAACAATCAACTGGACTAAAGTTAACAACCAAAATATTGAAAATTCTTTGTGGTCGACGTTGGAACCTCTGCATCTTGCAATTGAATGTCAAGATATTGTAGAGTTGTTTGGTGAAAAACCGCGTTCCAATACTTCGCCTATTCAAAACGCTAAACTTAAATCTACTACGACCAACGTTTTAGACTCTAAGAGAAGTCTCGCGATTAACATAATGTTAAAACAATTAAAATCAAAGCCTGAAGAATTTTTCAAGTGTTTAGAGGATGGAAGTATGATTGCTATTGAAAAATTAGAAGCGGTAAAAAGAATATTGCCCATAAGCGCTGACTTAAAGGCTATTGAAAAATTCAGCGGAGACATTATGACACTTGGCAAGGCGGAACAGTTTTGTGTTAAGCTTAACGAAATTCCGTATTATCAATTGAAAATCGACCTTACGATGTTAAAGGAAGAGTGGCCTTTCATATATTCGGAATCTCTTGAGACATTAAAAAATTATCAACAAACCTGTTCCACATTAATTAATGACAAATCGTTGACACAATTTTTGTCCGTTGTATTACATTTAGGCAATAAATTGAACGCAGTAAGTGTGAATGATATTTTTATGTCTCTATAATAAGAATCATTTAAGTATGAAATCAATACGCATTAGTATGTCGTATTAATTTTATACTCAAACGGCATATATAAAAAAAATACACCAGTTTATTAGTATACACAAAGTTGTTTAATATTTTCTCGTTCATGTATTTTATTATTCATGCTTATTTTATTATTTATTAATTATTATTAATCGAAACTACAAAATTAAAAAAATATGTAATATTGTATTTATGCTGAAAAATTAAATAAATAAGTTATTAATTAAAACATGATTATGTTAGGGAAGTTATGCTGGTGAAGCAAACGGTTTCACGTTGGGTAGTTTGCCTAAACTGATAGGTACTCGGTCTAACAAGCCAAATGTTACCTTCGTCCACTTGGCTGTAGAAATGGCTGAAAAATGTACAAATAATACTTTTAGTTTTTTGAATTTGCGTTCATCATTGAACAAACTGTCAAAAACTTCATTTGAATGTTTGGAAGCTGAGCTTCGTAATCGTTCTCGCCATATAAAAAACTTTAAATCTACACTGGCACAAGAGAACTATTCTCAAGTTATTAAAAAACATCTAATAGAGTTTATCTGTCAAGCAGATAAGGATATTGATGTACTTAATGATAATTTTAAAACAACGGTAGATCTTATAACAAATTTAGCTTCTCATTTTGGCGAGAACACGAAATCTTTTAATGTGGAAGAATGTTTCTCTATACTCGATAAATTTTTTGAACAAATTCATATTATTATTAAAGAAAATGAAAACAAAAAAGCTCATACTGAATCAAATGTTAACAATGATGAAAAGAACGGTATTGCATGCAAGTCTGTTGATACCAATTTTAATAAAAATACACATTCCAGATTCGAGGACAAGCAACTTAGTAATAGAGAATTGCTTATGAACCAAATTAAAAAAGGTTCTTTTTCGTTAAAAAGCATTCATTGAATCAATCCCTACTTATGAAAAATGTAATTTGAACATTTTTTTCCTGTATAATTTATATTTTTATTTTCCTGATTGAATATTTCACTTATTACGATTTAGTTTTTTTTTTTGAAATATTTATTATGCACTTATATATTTTATTTTTCTATTTTGGTTTTAATCAATTTTTCTTATACTTATGAATGTTTTTATGTATATTTTCGTATTGCGAATAAAAAAAATTATTGTTAATATTTTGGTTGCAATTAATGAAATACTGTGTCTTTCAAATCTACATCAAATTTAACTTTTTACTGTGAGTAACAATATTAAAAAACCCAACCCAGCACAGGGGGGTCGCGGCACACTGGTGTCGTGGTATAGTTGGATCAAGTATNGTGGTGACGTGGCATAATTGGATCAAGTATAATGTTATCTGACAGTGATTAAAATCACTATCAAAAATAAATGCTTCAATGCAAATCTTTAGATAGTGTTTAATTTTAAAAAAATTGGTGTTTTATTTCAAAAGCTACATGATCTGCTGGTTCCTTATTAATATCTCGATTAAGATAAAGTATGTCGAATGAAAAAGGNAATAAAAATAAAGTATGTCAAATGATAAAGGGTTTATTAAAAAATATTATTTCTCATAAAAAAAATTGTGCGGATACATACACTTTTCAATAAGTTATAGCATTATAAAGTTAAATATAATATAAAAAATAAAATCGAGAATTTTCACACGAAAAAAGCATTCGGTAGCCATTTTCGCCGTGAAGACAAGTCCAGAGGTCAAATTTTTTTTTTTTTAAATTAAAGTATATTACATTAGCATTAATTTAAGATATATATAAAAGTGTCAGACCTTCCGGAACATTTTCAAAAGTTATGTTGAAAAAGTAAATTTTTTGTGAAAAAGTTGTCATTTTAAATCCCCTCTTTTGGGCAGATAAAGGGTCAGATTTACAAAAAAAATATACCAAATGCTAAGTAAAAACATCAAACATCTATATAAAAAAAATTATATTGATATGTTCATTTTTGAAAAAGTTACGGTACATTTTAGTAAAAAAAATTGAAAAAATTTCGAAAATTAGCGATTTTTAAATTTGTAATTTTTTTGGAGGTTTCCCCCATTTACGGGGAACGAGGGAAANAATTTTTTTGGAGGTTTCCTCCATTTACGGGGAACGGGGGATTTTTTTTCAATTTTTAAGGTTAAGACTAGATACGATTTGTGATCTTTTGACGTATCGTTGAAAGAAATCGGTTCGGTGAGAGCTGATAAAAAGTGGTAACAGACACAAAAAAAAACACATCATAGTAAAACCAATACCTTCTCAGCTTCGCATCGAAGCTAATATTTGTGTGAATAGATGAAGTTCAAAACAAGGAGAAATAACAAATAGCAATCGTTAGCAGAATTCATTAAGCTATCATTTACCCGAAACTTTTTTATGTAAACAAAATGTGAATTACCTTTGTGAGAAACGTTGCCACTATAAATAGTATAATTAATTTTCCACCTAATACGATCTATAAATTAGGGTAAATTATTAACAACTCATTTTTGTACCGACTTACAATATTTTCCCTTGAATCGATGATAAATACAATTTTATTTTCAATTCAATTTTCGTACAACGTTTTTTCTGAAAACAATACTTGTCAGATTTACAATTTTGGGTTTATTCCGAGTGTTTTTTTTTTATTTTTAATTAACGTGATTTGTTATTATATAATGAGATTTTCGGGGTATTAGTTTTGTTTGTCCAGTTAAGTGGTAATTACCGCGTCTGAATTTAAACTGCGTGAGACCCCGCAGTGTTTATATTATTAATTTCCCATACTTAAATAATACCACATGAAATAGAATGCAATTTGACACGTATTTTTCTTAAAACGGGTACAACACACCTGACGCACGACGGGGTAGGGTGAGCGCGGGAGGGTAGTTGGGATGGAGAAAATAAAAACGATTCCCGTGTAATTACAGCCCTTAGCTGCCGCCTGCAGTGTATTCTCACTAAATAGACGGGTACAAACACGCCTTCCAATTTACGTCGTTTAACTAATAACGTCTATCGTCGACGATCAATAAGATACAAATGGGGAGGAAAAATGTTATAATAATGTTAATTGAACGGCCGCAACCGCTCACAGAATCCGCATTCCTGTACACAAACACAATAACGCGTGCGGATAAATAGCGTTGAAACACACAGAGAACGACAACGATAACGTTTAGATGATAAGTGCAACGATTTCCCCTACATGGTAGCAAGTTGAAAATTGTACACAAACATATTACACAGTGAACTGTAATGAAAATTGTAACTTTGAGTATCGGTTTATGTACAAATGATGAAATATTTTACTGCTTACGCTCGTTAACCCGATATTCTTGGTTATTAGTAATAAGACCACAATCAAAACAAATCATTGGATGTTTTTTAAAACTACATGGGACTGTTATGATCGCTTTAAGTTCACGTTAGCAGGTTCATACAAGACAGTAGGTGTCTTGATTTTGCACCGGCAAATGACTTTTAGCAGTTCCATTTAGTGGGGTTTACTATTTTACTAATATGTTGATGGCCACCTGTATACAAGTACAGTTTGGATATAGATTTGTTAAATTTGAGAGATTTTCGAGCCATTTAATACGTTTATTAGGTTTGTTTGTCTATAGTGTATTTTCGGAGGTATTTTAATTTTATTCATATAATTTTATACTATTTCAGCGTATATTAAAAGCACTTTACTGTATTAATTCGTAATAAAACTGCAATGTATATGTATATTGTTAATCCTATTATATTCACAATATATATTATACATTCCCCACATTATTTAGTATAAAATAACTTTTGTATACGTTAAAACTATAAAACTTTCTGTTTTGGAAGTTATAATAAAATCTGTTGGTTCGATTCAGTTTTATTAATACATTTAATTTACAATTTATTAATACATTTCATTAGGATTGATTGTACAACAGTTCAAATAATTAATGTAAAACACAATTTAGTTGATCTCCAAATTTTTTAAACGTTAACTCTGTTAGATGCGAGAAATAAATATATTGCCACGCGTACATAAAGGTGTCTGTTCACAGGAAATTCAATTATTTAATACAAAAAGTCAACGTATATAAAAAAAAAAATACTATTTATGTATTATTAATTAAAATTTATTTAATAGGACTGTTGCGTATCGAGGAAAAATCATAAGAAAAGTACAAATAATTTTTTGGAATCCGGCAAATATTTTTAAATTGTTGTGTTCTCTACAATACACAGCTCGAGAATATAAATAATTGATTAGAAATTCTTAAAAGGTACAATTCAAACTGGTCAGTGTTAAAAAGTATTCGTTACCAAAACTATATTGTATTAACAGATACACGACCCGAAGTCAAAATGTTACCCAAACAAAACTGTCGGTGGATACAATATATTATTTATAATAATGCGTATTCGGTCTCTACGTGTACAGTTCGTGTTTACAGGGAGGACGTGGTGGGGGTCGTTTAAACGGCAGTGTAAATAATAATGTATTATAATGGGCCGGTTGAAAACGTGAAGGCGCTGCAGCCTCTGTAACAGCATAATCAACGAGTGAGTTATAGCAAATGCAGTACGGTCACATTATAACGTACTAATAATACGGCCATTTTCTGCTGTGTGTAAGTCTCGCACACTAAATCCAGACTCCGGTTAGTCTCTTAGGTGCTTAGGTCTGTGTCGGCCGGTTAATTGCGGGGGAAACGGCGAGCCCCTGCGGAGTTGGCCGCCGTCGGTTTTGTGGTCTCGTTGCGACAATGAACGCTGATTAAGATACCACGGAAACCCCATGCAGTCCCCTAAGCATAACTTATAAACGCTCATATTGTCATCAGAACGACCTACACACGGTCCGTCTATTTAACCTGCAGCAGCTGGCTACTTCCCTTTTGCCGGTCCTATTATCGTTACTACGGAATCGCGTTGTGCAGTTAGCGCTCGTATTGTATATATTGTCACTATGAGTATATTAACATGTTTATTGTTTTGTTCTGCGCATGATATTCATACGGCCAGTGTATCGAGAGCAATAATATTCATACTCGTGTACTATCGGCATCTCATACGTCCATAACGATTTCATGTTTTGTGCAGAACGACACACCAGAGAAACACCACTGCCAAAAACACGAATTCGTTATTGTAAATCGTCACGAGCGTGGTCGACTACACGCAATTGATTATCATAATATTTAACAAATAATTACGTTATTTTGATGGGTTTTGTGACCAAAATTAATTCGTGCACGTACGGCCCAAGGCTTTTCCGGTAAGCGCGCGTTTATACCACACCCGCACAATCTATCTTATGTTACACGGCCTTACAATAAAACGTAAGTAATAATTCAACTATTCAATTAAATTACGTACAAAGTAATTAAACGATATGTTGAATGACAATCTAGAATTAGATCTACAACAGCTTCAAGGACTTTCGACCGTTTATATTTAACTATTTAGTATCTAAATGAATGTGGAGGTATTCCATTTCCCCAAAACGCATAAAAACCAATGAATATTAATTTTGTGTTTTTATTATTTTGCAGGATAATAAACATCTATAGAATTGTTCAGCAATTATTACTTGTTGAATATCAAAGAATCGTATAATTTATTTCATATGTTGTACCACAGGAACCGTGTAATAAAATTTCTTCTAAGGAATGTTTATCATTTACAAAGTCATTATATTTATTCAAACTCTACACATTATCTGATTTTTGAATTTAAATGTATGAGCTCTGTAAATCCTAACCAAATATACTCTATCATTTAAGTCATAAGCTACCACGTTAATTATTACAAATTATAATATCCCCGAGTATAGGGTAGAACTAATTGCGTGTAACACAACGTAGAAAACACATACCTATAATAATCAGCATACGCCGTGAATCTCTTCATATAAATATCCCAAGGGTTACACGCCCATCGATTAATGTTGGAGGCGGTACAATGCACTGACATGAGCCCTAGACGGACGCCTTTTAAAAAATGCAAAATAACTCAAACAGTACAGTATACATTTTTATTCTCGTGCACTTGTTATTCAATTATCTCAAAATATAACATATCCACTGATTTTATATTGTTAGAAAATACAGATTTTATACATCTAACCCACACAATACCCAATCAAACCGTATTAACGTGTAACTGTTAGTTAAGTAGGTGTTCAAATAATGTTATCTTAACAATCATCGACTGTTTTGCTTCCACAGACGTCAAGAAGTTATGAAATATTTTCCATTTGTTTTAAAGTATGATAACGTGATATAATTTAAGAATATTTGAAAGAGGCGTAGCGAGACTTCAATGATATCATATAAACACACTCGAAGGAAACATGGCATCCGATATTAACATCAAGATTCCTGTAGTTTTCTAATCTATATTTTTGATAAACACATTTATAACTTATTAGGAACTATAAAGTTATTTTGTTTATATTACAACGAATAAAAAAATCGATTATTATATGAGTAGTTGAGAATGTTCATCCGACTCGGTAAAATGTACCTAGTGTGTAATTTTGTAATTAATACTAATAGTTAAGACTAATTGTTCATGTTAACCAATAATTATATGGTGTCATTATTTTTAGTCTAAAATTTAATTATAACACTTAAATAAATAAGCCAATAAATGTGAATTATTTAAAATAGTTAACATGTATTGTAAAATGTATTATATCAGACTTGAGCTTATCAACAGGAAACGAATTTATAGAAATGCAAACCTTAACGTAACTAATTCATATGCATCCGTTAACGATTTATGATTTTATCATTGAACATTTCTAATCTAAATTGATCTGAAAAATAATAGATACTCGACAGTAGAGAGCACGCGATTGGATGGTTTTCTTAATCAAATAAAAACAAGGTAATTATGTTTTTTTTCGTTAGAAGATCAAACACATTAGCTAAACTTAAGATCGTTAATTATTTAGCAAAAAAATAGCAACGCACTTAAATAACATGCGCATTTCAACTAATTGTTTGACCTAATTTTCAACATTCGTTCAAGCGTGTTAAGTGTACATATTACCTTACAAAAAGTTATTTTATTTTTCATTGCAACGCCAGTAATTATATTGATTAGCTCGTCCGATTATGCAATGATGTTATTATTTCTATTTAATTAAATGTCTGACATAACCATTCATGTGTTATCAGTGGCATATACAATTTTACAAGAAATTTATTCAGATTCATTTAACTTAAAAGTTCAAGGCATTGGTGCGATCTTCACTCAATCTGAATGGAAAACGTTTTATTGAATTTAATTCTAACATATTTAAACACTTCAAATAGTTGATGTTGATTAAAGTTAAATTACTCAGTGTTCATAAGTACACTTGGTTATATGATACTACCGATGAAAATTAAATGGTAATCATTAATGTTCGGACGTCATAGGTATACTTCACTTGATTAATTCCTATGCGATTTACATTTATTATAAATTTAATTATACATGAATACGAATTTAAGCTATAAACAAAAATCGACGTAATGACACGAACACGATTTACACAAACAACAAAATCGTGTCCATAGTATACTTTGGATGTATTTATTTAATCCTGTCATTATATGAGTGATTTTGCCATTGGGCTAAACTATTATACCTTACAAACTATTTATTTCCAATGCACGCAGTTTATGTGTGTTCAATAATACAATAATTTAAAGCGTTCACGATAAAAAATTCACAGTACTATAATTGTTATAATTGGTTTAATAGCCCATATACCGATGTTAATGTTCAATAAACCATAAAAATTTTACTAAACGCTATCTGTCTGCAGTTGAAATTCGATTAAATGTTATCTTGTATGTTCAAACGTGTTTTTTTATTATTTTATGAGATGTGTATATTTTGTGTCATTTAAACCTTTTGCGTCAAATGATGTAGTTTCTCATAAAAAAAAACTATCAGTAACGACTTTATAGGAACGAACGTGGCAATTAAATTTAAATTAAAACGAATTAAAAGAATTTATTGTTGACTTAATGATATTTTATTTTACTACATATTTGATCTGTAAATCCTCATAATAGTTTTTATTTTTTTATTGAATATCACGAAAAGTTTAATCAATTATTTTCTATCCTATCGTTATATGAAATGAATTTGTTTCTAAAGATCTTAATTAAACGGCCACGTATAAGAAAAGAATTAACAGTAAATGATCTAACTGGCCAATAAAATGTATTAATTGAGTGTAAGTTTTTATCCCTGGAATTTATTCGTGCATGCAATTAAATATTTAACTTTTCAAGTGATCTTTGATTTTTCTTGAATATTTAATGATCCCGAAATAAAACGATTACATTTCTTTATTGATGCGCATAAAGATTCTGGTCGTGTTTATTGTAAGTATTGTATGTGTGGCCAAATAAACAGGCTCTGGTGGTGAAAATACTACGCCCGAAATAATGAATTCATCGGTCCAACGCTTTGGAGGCGGTTACAGCAAGCCCGTAGCCCACGATGTGTACCTATAGAGTGCTGTCACAGACTAGGTTGTCATTGTTCCCATCATTACGAATTATTATCAGACCGGCTATTTGTCGTCGCAATACATACGTGCGAGCTTGGACGATTCGTTTTTTACATGATTATGCAAATAACGAACGTTACTTGTTCCTTGGCCGCGTACCCAAAGCATTGCTTACACTAACACCACCGGACAGTGTTTTCAACAGCTTGTTCTCGACACTTATAAAGACCATTATTATAATGAAAAAAAAGGCTTGTAATTCTTTCTGAGCAACAAATTACTTGCAAGAGTTACACAGCGAGGCGCTATTTATGTGACACTACAATTATTATTATTGTCGTATTGCATTTCTGGAAGGGTACAGAATAAACGCCAATCGTTTCAGTGATCAAGTCTAAGCTGTTTCCACTTCGGCCAATTCATTTTAGTTGGCTATTATTTTATGCAACTGACCGTATAAACTCAAACGTCTTAAATATTTTTGTATAATAATTCAATGAAAAATAATCATTATCATTTCATCTTGATTAATTACAGCGTAATAATTATTTAATATTTATATTAGCACAATCCCATTATTGTTGTTCGCCAACGAATTTATATTCTAAGTTCTAGCACTTATTATGGGCCATACTGATTTCCAATCAATTGTTTTATTGATTTATTAGTCGTGATTCGACACAATAAATTATACTAGATAGTAAACGAAAAAATGAAAATATAAAATCTAATGTCATAATTGATAGAGGATCTATTGTGCAGCCATCCGGCAGGACAAGAGTGCATGGCATTTTTCTGATAAGTTAAACAACAGGCGGTTATGACGTCTAACATTAAATGCTCCAAACCCAAAGAAAGCGGTTATCGTTTTCATCGGATATTTTTTCGTACACCCTTGGATCACGTCCCTAGATCTGATCGTATATGCCTTTTTTTAGTAGACGCTATCATCATAGCCAGTCGTTTCAATCGGTTCTATAGAAAACGCTGAGTGTTATCCAATGAAACATTTATTGAATGGTTAATTATATGATCTTGTCTGAATATATTTCTGCTAACTGGTAGTTAGTGATCACCAGCGCATCTGATATAGACCCGTGATTACCCCGAGTTGGTATTGTTATTTGTTTCAGCGCAGTGGAGTGCTCTGTATGCTTCCATTTGACGAACGAAACCTGTCCAGAAAACAAATTGTACGCCGCAATTGTGTCGCCGGAAGACATGGTTTCCATACCTGCGGAAACACAGCAGCTCAATAATAATTGTGAGCATCTCTGGATTACCCGCACAATCGTTTGCCTCGGTCTCCAAAAGCAGCAGTAGCAGCAGCTCGTCACCGTTGCGATTTATCTCGAAGCTCGTTAATGCCTCTCTGGTCATTCATCGTCGGTGACTATGCGCAACAGGCTCTCGTCAATGCACAACGGGTACCCATCAGTCTCCCGCGGTATAATATGCAGGACACCGGTATAATAGCTGCGACCACTATTTTCCACTTGGACCGCATCCACCGGCCGACAGTCGGTGGTATTTTATTGTGTGCAGATTCATTTCGCTGCATTTTTATTTCGCGTCGCATCGCCCAGCTTTCCGATAAATCATTGGCAAACACGTTATCTCAAAGCCCGTCAGATTCCAGTTGAACAATAGCAGATAATTGAGAAAATTATTGTTGCACATCAACGTTGAAAAAATAATAACAAATCGCGTATATGAGAAATTCAAATATGATTCTGATCTCTGAGGCTCGCGGGTGTGAACATATGCGGCCACTCCGATGCAAAGTGTTTTGTTTGCTTTTACATTTTTCATACTGATAAAACAATGCCCTGTATTCGTTCCGGAGTTACAGCCACGCAAATCATATATAAATTATAAATCGCATTTGTACACACGGTACCCACGAACCTATACAGTAATGCGTACACGCATACTAATCGTAATAATTGTGATTAGCAGACCAGTCATGATTGTATTAATTTACACATCAATCAGCTACACTGCGTACATCCCACGCGATTTTGGCAAATGCGACAACGTGTTAGCGCATAGTTTTCTCACGATCAATACTAATGTAACACGTTGGACGTCCACGTTATCTGTTCCTTCTTATGGATCCGTATGTGTACTCGCTGAGTGTGGATACTGATACTAATACCGCGGATGAGTTTTTTTCTAACCGCTGTACAGGAGGTGGTGTTCATTAATATTGTAGTGTTAGTAGAAATTCATTAATACACGGTAGCTACTTAACAGTAGACAAGATGTCTATACAACGCTAGAAACGAAGAAATTTTGAAGTGTGTTAAACTCTGTGTACGGTAATAAGTTATTAAATTCTTAAACTCTCGTCTGAGTGTACAAGAACCGCATTAAAATTTTTAACGCCACTAACGACGAAAATAAATACACAAGCTGTGCACTAATAATCAAGTAAATTATACACCAAATGGTTCGAGAGTAATGTATGTACATCGTGATAATATAAAACGAGAATGGTTAAAAAAAAAAAAAATTTAAAACCGACGTGCATAGCGCCAAGAAGTAGTTTGTCATCGGTCCTTAATGACTGGTGTTATGGACGAGACTTGACGTGGATACTCATCACTTGATGTTTTTATTACCTTCTCATAACACTCATATCATTATAGCTCAAGTTATATGGTTTACTATACGCGTATAGATTATTTACCGGTGACTAATGGAGAAAGATTTTTCATTGGACGGTAAAGTAAAATTCAAAACTGTTTAATAAAACATGCCCGCATCATAACTCGTACCTCGTTTATGTGTTTTAGGGGTTTCCTCAATGAAATATCGCCTAAAAACACCGGAGACCCTTCGATCCCCTCGGCTTGGGGTGATTTCAGTTTTATGTGTGGATTGGATAATTATTACAAGACATACATAACAACGCCTGACATTCTAGTTCCATCACGTCCATTACTATTCTCACTATGAACAAACCCTAAACGTTTTCATTCATTATACATAAATATTATTATGAATACGTGATTATATAACTAATCAGACTACTTATATCTTTTCTTCGGCCTTTGAAATAAGAAAATAATTAGCTAATGAATGATTGATTTGTCTGCACAAAAAATTATGCTGCTCAATTAGCTATTTATAAATTTTTTCACGTAAGAGTAAAAATTTACTCAGAATTATCCATTTAAGATACTGTTTCTAAAACTATAATTCATAGCTTAAATACTCATTTTTACATAAAAGTTAAAAATATTAATAAATCGTATGTATTTGTTATTAGAACAGAATTTTAGTTAGCAATAGGAAACTACTTATAAAAATAATATTCTTATTTCTGAATATTTATTAAGTGAATTTTATTATTAATACGCTTCCTGAATTAAATATAATCTTGCGTTTTAACTATAAATAATTTAACATGATGTTTTGTGTATTGGTACCTGTGCCTAAACATTTACCGAAGACATAATAGTAAAACAAAAACAGATAGAGAATAATAAAATACTAAATGCAATTTTCGAAAAAATTGTGTTAAACGTTTCAACTAACTTCTGCGGTGTTCGACAAATAATTGTACATACTAAAAATTGACTCGCGTGTCCTTATAATTAATAAATATATCTTATTACATAAAATGATACTCTTTGTAACGTCGACACTGATATCCGGTAGCCAATGGCTCACACTACAGTTATTATCATAATTTAGCTCCCACGACAAAATTGCACCATTTGCCAGGCAGTCGCGGGTCGTTAGTATTCAGGTGGTGCGCAGTCTCGTGGACGTTGTAAATTAACTATTTTTTTATTTTTGTCAGAACAAAACGCGTTTGTTTGAACCCGTACGGGGATAACGATTTTGCCATTTGAATAATTCATTAACTACGTATTAGGAGTGTTAGTACACACAGTCCTAGGAGCGCATTAGGGTTCCCAATGGATTTTCATTACATTTAATCACATAAATGCATATGTATATCAATTCATTCACGTCCGCCATTGAGAACACTGTCGCGCTAATCGTTGACAATACTACTATTGCCAGTTTGCCATCGTTTAAATGACGTTCTTACCATGTACGAGACGCACATAGCAATCGTCCTGAGCGCGAGCTGGTCGGCACTGTACAAATTATACGGTTTGTCATATGACCAAGGTATACTGCGCACATAACAACACGTGTATTCATATACAATAAAGATTCCAAAAATATTTTATTTATATTTAGATTTTATATTTTATATTTTGATAAAAAAATGTGTCCAATACTTTAAAAACTAACGGAACAAAAAGTAATAGTTTCGACATTACACTTTGAAATATTATTTTTTTACCCAGAGTGTAAAAATTTCAATTTAAACTCATGATACACATAACAGACATCCATTTTGTATGAGGTACAGAAGACACGTTTAAATATATGCAAAATATTGCTTACAATTCACAGTCGTTATGCCTTCATACAGACAGTACTTTAGATGCGTGTTTCAAATTAATATAAATGTGCAATTAATACTATTCTGTTGGTTCGATTACTCCAACAAAGCGCTAATCATTATTTTACAAGATAAGTAAAAATTTAATCACCGACTAATAGTCATTCATTATTGACGTTGTTATTATAATAATATAATATGTATCAGTCTCAGTATGACTATTTAGTAATTATGATCCAAACGTGTATATATGATTGGACAGTTAACATTTTTTTAATATATGACTCTCACGAGAATCAAACGTGTTTTGGGTGATAACTGTGTAATGATACGACTGTTATTTATTGAAGTAGTCTTTTTGTACATAAAATGTACACAAAGTAGTTATGTACTGCAACTGAAAGTATATTATATACTTCTCAGAATACTCTATTTACACCAAAGTAGTGTTTCGAAGAAACGCCAAAATATTGATCTTGCACAATAAAATATAAAGCGTAAGAACTATTATATTAAAGAGTATATTGTCATTTGCAGGGGTGGAATTCGGATAAAGACTAGAGACGATTTTTTGTTTGCTGTTCGTTTTACGATTTACTTGAATTGCCTCGACTCTCATTTTTACATTACCGCATGTAGTTTTTCAAATTTACAGTTTCGCGTGTGAGTAAAATAAACATCGTAATGTCTTCTGTATTGTACATAATCATTTACATTTCTAGTTTGTTAGGTTCTTTATTGAACGCGCAGGTATTTTTTTGTTGAAATCGTTTAGCCCATTAAATCGTATGAAGTATATCAACGAATTTAATAAAAAGATATTGGTGTAGAAAACCATCTATTGTGTTCGCACGCACAGGTATTTGAATTTTATTTTATTGGTTAAGACTAAGTTGACTGGTTTTAACGAGACGTTCAATGGCCACGACTTGAGGTAGTCACTCATCACTCGCCGTTGATATCATACAAACGACCGAATTTCGAACAATAAGCACAACAAACTAATACTGTACACACAACAGATAATGACCATATAATACGTATCTGTAAAATAGTAGCGGTTGGCTTTGAGTAGGATTTATATTCAAGTCTCGAAATGTACTCAAATAAAATTGAAGATAATAAAATAACACGAACAAAAAAACATCTACTTAAGTACATTGCGCGGAAAACAGGATGTATTAGTGACGGTCGGTAATTACACCACCTGAATATTGAATGTAAATTGTCGAATCTAATATAGGATAATAATGTCATGGTACCTTATAACCATTGTTTTTTTTCCTAGCAGACCAATTTTCATTCGCTTACATAATTAGCCGTTCGTTACAAAAAAAAACACATACAACGGTTTTTAATTTACATCCTTCTTATGACTCTGCTCAGACGTCGTTGTTTTTTTAATGCAATAATTATTTAAATCTATTAGCTTTATACTGTATAATTATTATTAAAGTAATTTACTTTGTGAAATAGACTATACGGGACATAGAAATTAATTCAAAAAACCCGAGACAGTCGTCGATGTTTAGTATTAATAATAGACAGGCGCTTGTACTAGAGTTGTTTAATGAAAATAAAGTACACTATTTTTTAATTAAGTATTGTAAATAAATATAACATTATGTATGTGAACAGTAAAAATTATCAAAACCGTTCATCACTGTAAATTTAAAAAATTATAATATGTTAATTAAAATTTAGTAATATTTTAATAACGACTTTGTAAATATTATGTATATAAGTAAATAATAATTTTCTATCAAATATTGATTGAGTTAGTATTTTCCCTTCTGAAAAATTATAGGACTTGAAAAATGGATGCATAATAATTTTTATTTACTGTTTGTGAGGGATTTGCAATAATTTTACAAAATAAAATCACAAATGATATGATACTCCAAGTAAGGGTTGCGATGTGTAAAGTTAATTTTATTGAAGTCGAACATTTTATATCTTAGTCGGGCAATCATTTTGGTAGTCATGAAAATGTCGTAAAAATATGTCCTCAAAACTGTCGACTGCAAATGAATGCGAAAAATAATCATAAACTGTTGTACAGTTTAAACTTATACAGTGTACATCAAATAACCGAGCCAATAACAAATAGCATTCAGTAGTTTTAAAACTTTATAGAATGAACACTTATCGTAAAAGTCGCTGTAATAATGTTTGGCAATTCTCTATTCAGATTAATATTTTAATGTCCGAACAAACCTTAGTAATTGCTACGTGATTTTGTAACAAAAATCGTCTTTGGCAATGTTCCCTCGATATTCAGTACTGTTAGCAATACAAATTGTCTTTTGTTACATTTGAAGCTCGAAAAGAACTTTGAAATATTTATAAGCTAATAGTCTTGGAATATTAATGATAACATTTATAGGAACATTTTAAATGCGCGATTGGCGTTTTTATGATAGAGTAATTGAAGGACTAAATTACATGTATTATGAAGCCCATTTCTGAAATGTATTATACGTTATTTTAAGCTTTAAGGTCAGGCTTACGAGTCAAAGTTTCATCCGAGCACTTTAGTTGAGTAATAACTTTTTTATATCTTTAACAAAATCAAAAGTCTCTATGCCAATAACAAATTTTACGTCTGTACTCTCTGAAATACAATCTGAAAAATAAATTGTTTAATGAGACTCTATACATGCATTATTTGTACTTCTATGTCAAGAACTCAATTATGCTAAAATACTTCTAAAATGAAAATGGTATTTTTTCATTATTGCCTACTACAGCAGATAATAGGTGTGTGAAAAATTAGCGAATCAACCAAAGGTAAACATCTACATTTTGCAAAATTTTATAAGTATGTGTGTTGAGACTCTCAAAGATATTGTTTCAGAATGATACTAAAAATTGAACTATAAAACAAAAGTTTACAATTATTTACTGTTTAGAACAAAAGAAACCGTTTGCACAATTTATAATAAATTAATACCTTAATCGGAAAATTATTTTTAAATACTTATACGCATAATTTATTTTTATCTTTACTAGACTGCGTTTACAATAACACGTCTATAATAATGTGATTGGTTCAACTTTGTGAGTAGTTTAAATGGATTCCAATCAGTCTCATTAAATTACTACAAGTTAAGCTGTTTTTTGTTGACCGTACCGGTAGAAAAATCTATAAACATATGTTAGTTTTGCTAAGATGTCTTCCGTGCAGTTTCACATTATATTGTTTGGGTAGTGTACGCGGTCTCACAACTATCAACCGCTAAAACAAACTAGTAATCAATTTAAACGCACTATAACTGTCATTGCCGCAAGTTTTCTAAATACCGAGACGGTTTTTACGATAACTCGAAAAATGTTCTTACCTACTTACAAGTTAAAAATATGTTAGTTTCTTATGTATGATTATATTATTTCCCGTACGAATAAGTTTTTCTCTAGTTCATAATATAAAATGTTCTGCAAAACGCTAAATGAGCTCACAACGAGTCACGTAACGGGTCAAGTAGAGACGGTGGTGACATTGTTTAAGCAAGTGATTACGAACTTAGATCACAAGGTACCTCTCGATTACCATTTAACAAATCGAACCTTAGAAAGGCTTAGTGACGTTGTTTGTGTGATAACTATTTAAGTTTTCGATTTGATCATTTTACGTTTATTTGTTTAAGTATGGCAGTAGTCCGAAAAACACAAAAAAGTTTATCATTGTACAAGACGATTGAGATTTTAATTATTGAAAATTGTAACAAAACAGTATACATTTTTATAATTTTTCAAAACTCTGAGAGTAAGGAAATTGTACAAATTTATCTTATGATTTTTGTAATGCGGATTTTCTTGTATGGATATGAAATTTGGTTACCTTATCGTTTCGTATGGAACCAAATAGTAAACTACTCAAAAATAAATAAACTTTCTTCTACCAAAATTTTTTGCGTCTAATACTTAATGTGGTGTATTCCTGTAGCGTGCAAAAAGGTTCTATTTAGAAGTGTAGTTTCTAAAAACAGTGTTCTATGAATCACAATTTTAACGTTGCAATTTAGTGGTGTCAAGTATAAGCAGTTATCTAGAATAAAAAATAATAATTCAACTGTAATCTGCATCGTATATCGGACCTAGTATCAAACAAATGTGTTAATTACACACAACAATACATTTGTACATACTACGGTATATGATATAGATACTAACGAGTCGTGTATCTATGTAAGGGTTTGTATTGTTAGTAATGTGTTGGTGTAATTTGAGTGTATCTCCAAGTACAATCGCAATAAAAGATGGTAATTAAACGCTTAACGGGTGGCAGAACCAAAACACGCTACTCGCGAGAGTAAAAATAAGTATACATTTCTTAATTTTAAACCGTATGCACAATTTATGACCTTATTGCGTGCCAAGTCAGGTCGATGAAGACATGTTTTGGCGTCAATGCGATTAAAACGACATGGTAATGACTTATTTGTTTAATTCTAATTACTTAACGCATATTATTGTCTGTAGAGTAAATTAACATAAACATATTTTGTCTTCTGCAATCGTACAATTTCATTTTCTCAGATAGTTTATCATTGGCGAAATTACACCAGATCATGAACACTGTAGTGTTTTATTATATTTTATAAATTACTTGCGTGAAATTGCAAAAAAGTTTTTTCGTACGTTTTACATTAAATGAAATATTAAGGATAATTTCTAATTATATCCAGTAAAAATGCATCGTGTACCAACAATTTCAAATTGAAAATTATATATAACAAGCATACGTCATGTGCACGTCAGTGGCCTCCCGGCGGCAGTCCCAATTAAACTTAAAAACGTTCATTAATATAATAAATAAAATTGACTGTGAAGGTTGTGTTCTTAGAAAGATAAACAGACGCTGGAACGAGTTTCTAAATATCGTGTTATTGTATAATATTTGGTTACTAAAAAGTATTGTTGTGTGGAATATTATGTAGTAATGAAACTCGTCCGGGTGCCGAAACATTTACATAAACGTATGACTTTATTTCTTTTTTTATTCTAGTCACGAGTAAAAATAACCTAAAAAACACACTGGAGGCAATAGTGAGGGCGGTATTGGTCGATAAGCTGTAATTAAGTCCATTTTGTGTACTAAAAAATACATAGACACGACTCCTATTTTATAACCAAAGTCTTTCTAAGCACATCAAAAAAATATATGTGAATATAAAAAGGGAAATTTTTTTTTGAAAAATGCTAATTTAATTTAATTCCTTTATTTTTGTTTCAAAACAAACCCCTAATGGATATATTTTTGTATTAGTTATGTAATATCAAATGTTTTACCCCGAAGAATAACTAAATATATGCTGACTGTATAGTACAAATGTTTAAATTTTTTTTAAAGTAAATAAACGGACAAGGATAAACAGTGCTAGCTCATAGTATAATATAATAGCTCATTAGCAATAGCATTGAGAAAAGAAATTCATTCAGTAAAAAATGTTTTCATTTCTAAATATTAAGTGTCTACTTTTGTTTTATCATTAAAAAGATAAGTATTTGTCTTTTTTTTTGCTCGCCTGAATAATTTATAGAAATAGATAATTGCCGTTTTCTCTCAAATAATCAATCAGTTTTTAATTTTTACAATAACATAAATAATAGTTTTGTCAATGGTTAATATTTCTTAGTAAAATTATTGTTGAAAATAAATATTTCAAAATTTCTTTTGTAAATTATTAGTTAAGACATTTAACAAATTTATGTTAAACAAAAAATAAAAATATTCAATTGTAATTAGTCGATAGAATGGTAGGTTATTGAAATCGAAAAGTAAAAAAGTTGTTTATGCTAATTTTAGAATAAATGTTCTTGTATTACCATTATTGGTTGAACATAAAACAGAGCTTTTTTATTCAGTATGTGCTAATCAACTAAGCTATTTACTCATAAACAAAAAATAATTGTAAATTTGATCTGAAAGACTGAACAAATGTGATTAAAGCTCATATTCATATTTCCTGAAAAATTATATAAACATAATAAAAACTATAAAAACATTTAAATACGTGGTACAACTCAAGATCATGTACTTCAGCTATAATTGGAAAACTTGAATATTTTATTGGAATATTATAAATGAAGTTTAATACTGCCAACAGTCGTATTTAAACCTGTCCACCATAGTAACTAATTAAAATAACATTTCTATCTCGTTTTTATAGGAGCGACGTTTACAAATACGTTTTAATCGTTTACACGCCTATACATTGATTTATAATCAACTTAAAATCACTATCATTATTGTTATTTACGTTGAAATATTATGTAGTTTAAAAAACAAATGATACTTCTTTAGATTTATAGGTGCTTTCAGTCGCCAGTAACGCCCATTTGTAAAAGTATCGAAATCAAATAAAATACTTGGTAAAATTTGTTCTAGAGTTAAATTTTAATCCCAAAATAGTAACTAATATTTTATAACTTTAATATGGTTGCCATTTATTTGAAATGAACGTATATTTTATGTTTGTAGTTTACGTGTAAAATTATAATTGAGGTTGTTAAATTATTTTTATGAATTTCTATTTATCACGTGCATTGTTACGCTTTACGAAATACATAATTATTGACCAATGAATGACGTACAATAAGTTAACCCTACAGTACCACAATGAATAATATCAATTTTAAAAAATAACTGTCTTCCGTTTGACTAAACTGGTTTGACTTCTAATAGAATATCTGCCAAAAGACTGGACTTTTCTAAAACGCTGCTAGTATATTATATTTATCATTACCTATACTCAAAATTATACAGCCGTTATTAGTAAAATAAAAACAAAAATTATAAATCCTGCGGCGTTTGGCCGTAATGCTTTCGAACTGACACACGAGTAGAAAATAATTTCAATCTAACATAGTAATTAAGTATATAAATTGTACATTTTTATATGTTACATCTACCAGAGTAGAGATCTCTTGATCTGCTTGACCCGTTAACTCGTGCTAAGAAAAATTAATGGCCGTACATCTTTGTATAGACCTATCTAAGTGAATGTGTATGTTATTTATTACGTCCCGTTTAATCATCAAAGAGTGTGCAAAGTATTCGCGATGCTCATATGTTGTTCGTGCACGTATATGTAATAACAATAACAATACAATTGTATTAAACGACAATGAAAAAATAATTTATAAAAAAAAAAACGATATTAGCGAAGGTGTATGAAGAAGGGGTAACAAGGGATATATTATATATAAATAAGGAGTTTTTTTTATCATTTTTTTTTGTTCAATACGTGTCGAGAAGTATCGAATAGCGTATAATTATGTAGAAATACCTGTTTATGACAGTGAAATGTTGCCGTCCGCTTGTGTTTGAGTGCGAGCGGCTGGCTGGCAATCGTCGCGGTCGTCCGCGCGTCGTGTTAATATGAGAGAATGATTCCAACGAGATAATTGAGTTGGACCGCATTTGTACATGGACCGTAAAGACGGTCGGCGAAGAAGTATTATACACACTTAGTGTATATAACTGTGACTGTGTGTGTACGCAGGAACAAAAAAATAACACGAAATCGTATTTTAACCCAATGTGTATAAATATTATATTTATTAAACGAGCGCGTGTGTGTGTGTGTATTAAGAAGATATAATAACAATGTTACTGAGTTATATGATTTTTTTCCTTGGTCGTTATTATATTACCGTCTGTCTCTCTCTGCCTCCGTTAGGAACGACATAAAAACCCACGTAAAAACAGTCCGGGGTGGTTAAATAGGACCATATTATATTTTGATAGACCAATTATCTCGGAGTTAACAAGCCGTCGGACATGAGATTATCGCGACTTAACATCTGTTGTATGTCCTGGGAGATTGTGTCATTGTCGACGGACCCGATGCCATGCAGAGATAGTCATAAGCACACAATCGCCGTAGTGGAGTTTAATGTGATATGTATTATACGCTTATAATGTCCATATATACCTTTAATATTGTAATGAATATGTATAAGAGTTTAAAATCGAAACGGCTTAAATTACCTTGTTCAAAATAATGACGCGTCCCCGTTTTTAGATGTATAAATCTCTTTACGATTCCAAAATATTGTCATTCCATAATAAAACATTCAAACGTATCAATTGCCTTAATCCCATTTTGTCGACGTAATAATTACTAGAGTTCTGGTTTAAGATAAACAAATTTACAAAATTTCCATTTTCATAAATTTAGACATACAAGTAATTGGATATTTTTATCCTCGAGAAAATACTTTTAAACCATATTTTCTTCCCTTCTAAATCGTTAAGACTAAAATTTCCACATTTATTTACTATTGTAAGTAAATTATAATAAAAAAAAATAATAAAATTTGTTAAAAATAAATGAGATTTTTATTTATGACTTCACAAAACAGCTTTGTGATTTAACCCCTGTATAAATAATTTTCCTAAAGTCATGATCATTAAGTAACAAGTCATATCAGCGAACAATTTTTTACAAATAAAATTACCAATTTATTGCAAACGCTTTTTATGTTTTCTTTTCTTACAACCAGATGTATTCCAATTACAGTCGAATATATAGAATTAAATATAATTAATATTAATAACTAATATTTATAAACATAGACATGAGTTTTATCAACTGACATCTGAAGATCATTTTTAATTCATAAATTATACACTAGAGAAAACGTATGTTTGTTTTAATTGTTAGTTGAATTATGGACATGAATATGCCTTAAGGTACAAAGGAGGCGCTCATAGAGCCATTGTTAAAATAATAAAATAAGAGCAACTAAATTACCTAGGAAGAAAAGAAGAAATTAAAAAAAAAGTATTATATTTTTTAGGATATGACTTATGAGTACATCACAGTAAATAGTGCAACAGATTTTAATATGCGAGGTTAAAATTACTACCATGGCAATAAATAATAATTAATAAATACAATATAATTAAATTGATGTTTATAAAACTGAACCATTTACAAATAACAATTATTTTATACGGGACGTCCCAATCTGTTGTTATATCATTAAAAAATTTTTAATTAATTTTAATTTTGGACTAGATGTAAAACATAATTTTTATTATTTATTTCTAACAAAAATAGATAAATAAAAATAAAATTATTTTGTTTTTTAACTAAAAATTTTAAAATAATTATTTTGCATGTGTAGTACAGCTCTTACTGGTCTACATTAATAATGCATACTCTATGTATCAAAATAGTTGTAAATCAATAAATACTTGTTTTAAAGTTTGTTATTGACCAATAAATTTTTATTTATAAGAAAAAGGCTAAAAAATAATAATTTTGTTATTCAAAAAGATTTTTTTTTATTAGACAAAAATAATAAAAATAATGTTTTAAACGTAGTCCATTACTGTACCTAAGCAATTTTAATAATCTTATCTAAACTTAACCAAATATTAATATCTTATAATATACCAATCAATTATAAAACACGAATAAGTGAAATTTTTTTTGTCTAAAAAAAATTTTAAAACACAAGAATTTTCAGTAATTCAGCTTGCAATGAGAACAGTTGAACATTTAGCTATAATTTGGTTCTTTATTTGTAATTATATTCATATTAATCAATAAAATAACTTAAGTTCTTAGATATCTTTTGTAATTTAGAGTTGCATGATAATATAATCAGTATATAATGCTTAGTAAGAAAGTAAACACGTTTGATTGATAATTTGAATTTACACTTGTCTATAAATTACAACTTACAATTTTCATACTGCAGGTGTAAATATACATATTTTTTATACATTGTATGTCTATAAAAATATATATTAGCGTATATACATACCCATATATTATTTAATTCTTACGAAAATTATAAAAATATTTAAGCATATACTGTTATATTACCTTTATAAAAAAACCTTTGGACAATCAAATGCCTTAATATATAATCGTGTGAAATAAAATTCTAATAAAATTACTTGTCATGATAAACTTTATCAATAAATTAATAAATATTGATCCATTTCTTTTTTCATCGTACAAAAACGCTGAGTTATTGGAGCTAATATAAAAGAAAAAAAATGAAGTATACTTAAATCTCCTTCTCTGAGATATTTTTATTTATTGGAGGCATAATAAATAAATTACACTATTATTTATTTATATAATTTTACAACAAAAACATATTAAAGTTATTTACTTCAAATTGATTTTTATTCATATAAAAAAATTAATTTGGTATAATCTTCACAATTTATTTTATTACATTTTTTAAGTCGTCGACATTTTTACTAAATTAGCTTAGCCAGTATAAATTAATATTTTATTACCGTTATACACGTGATTTAATAATATTCAAAATTCATTTCACATATATTAGTATAATTTATTACATATATTTTAATACACTAATGAGGTTTATTTTATTAAGGTCATGCAAAACTGTTCATAAGAAGTTCTATTACGACTTTAATAACTCATTAATCAAACTAAAAATCAATAGATTATTCCAATGAATTAAATAAAAAGGTTATCGCATTAAAAATACCACTGATGTTATTCTAATTAACAAAATTTGCTATTAGCATTTGTATATTAGTTAACCTGAAATTAAACAATTTTTGGGAACAAATAACGGTCGTAAATACATCAGTTCTAACAAAATAGTTTATAATTAAAAAATGTTAATTTTTATTATGATTTATTGTGTTTTACTAATAATTGTAGTTATTTATGATAACTTATATTCGAATGTATTCTTTCGTATAGAAATTTTATTTGTGCAAGAGAAATATCAATAATTAACTATAGAAAATCATTGAATGTTGTAAAACAAAAATTGACTCTATGTACTATTAAAAAATATTAATCAATATATTAAGGTATTGCATATTTTAATGAAAACAATTATTCCGTCATAAATAACTTTTTTATTTATTAGTTTATTTATAATTAACACCCATAAGAGTGTTAATTATAAATTATAAAGATATGTACAAAATTCTAGTACTAATAAAAATTACAGTAATTTATCACACATTGAAAAATGTTGATACGATTAAAAAAACATTGTTTTCATTTTTTCAAAAACATTTTTAGCGCTTTTCAATATAATGTACAAATTTAATTAATCCAGGATCACTTTTAAATGACACATTCCTCAACGACTGATATTAGGACACTCAGTTCAAATTATAATCTTACTTCTAATTATAAAAAATTGGAAAATAAAATGTGTGTGGCATATAAAACATACCAAACATTGTTGTTCTACAAGAGGATTTATATAGATTTTCATGACACCAATGGTTAACGACCAGATTAGTTTTAAACTGGTTTGTGAATCATCTATTCTTAAAAGCAAATATTAAAGATTATATTAAGCTCAGTACATGAATGTAATTATCATTTCATACAATTTTCCAGTAATATGCATCTATTTATTATATGTAATGTATATTATACCTTTTAAAAAAATTATTATAATCAATAAAATAGTAAACTATGAAAATTAAACTCATTTTATAGTTTCTATTATTACATAAAATTTTAAATCCTTTATTGTACGTATTAAAGGATTTAGAAGGCTTAAAAGATAACTTCATTTTAAGTTATTAAATTAGAATCAATTATAATTATTAGTCCAAGTTATCGTAATGAATAGTAAATGCTGTTTTTTTATGTGTGAATTATCGCATATTATTTAAACTGAATACAATAAAAGTACTATCCAAATACCAGAAATATGAAGTGTTATTTAAACAAGATTGGTATTTTTGAAGAAATCCAAAAATAAATGCGTAACAAAAACTAGGTACATTCAAAAATTGAACAAAAGTGCAAACCACTATTTACTTTAACTGTGGGACTATAGAAATGTCTACTATTAGGTATCGGTAAAAATTCTTTTCAATTACAATTTCAGGTTTCATAGTTCACACGTCCGGAGCGGCGACACTCGGTCAATTTAACGAAATGTCAGTTGAAATCAATATGAAAGGTATTGGCGGTATTTTTTCAAACATAGTAAATACAAAACGACTCGTTGTTGAAACTGAATCCGGAAATCGCATAATATTATTGTTATTAGAAATAATACGACCCTCGAAGGGTTGGAAATATCAAAAACATATCCATATGCGTTCATCCGAACGTTTAAAAATCAAATACATTTGGCAAAGACTTTCTACGTGAGATTATCTATAATAATGTAGAATTTTATTAAAAATAGTTAATTACGTCAAAAAAGTTATTTTAAAAATTAAATGTAAAAATGTTGAAATTTTATTTGATATCCCTTGACTAAGCAAAATACAGAGAAAAAAATTTCGAAATTGTATTAAATGTTACCAAATTCATAAGTGCAATATTGTAGTTATAATGTTGCACAGAACGATGTAAAACCAACCAATGTTTCACTTTTTTGCCCGACAATTATTTTACAACCGGTCCCCAGGTTTTCTTTCTTTATAATACTTATAAATAGGGCTCGAACTTAAATATTTTAAAAAACATGAAAAATATGCTTAAAAACTTTATTAAATTTGACTTATAAAAATAACCTAAAAAATGACAAAAAAATCTTAAAAATTGCATAAAACGTTTTGTTTTTTAATTTTCCATTACATAAATCGAATGTTGTGCTTGGAGAGCATCAACTAAGTTAATCGTTTAAAGAAATACAAAATGCATTAAAATGCGGGTCTTATATATAAATATAATAAAGGTAAATATGTGCTTTATTATTTTATTGCGACACAAGAGTCATCTTTTCAATAACGTCCACAAATTTAATGTTTTCTTTGCATCTCTCTTGAAATTTCGCTGAATATGGTCGCGGATTGAAGACTAAGTAATAATTGGAATCACGAGTATTTCAAGGATTCTCGAGACACTGTACAAGTTACATTAAAACCACTGAGTAAGTGCAGATTCCTATGGCGGCTCTTTTCCTTCAAAGGACGCGGAAACGCGGCTAACACGTCGGTTTTTCAACCATAAACTATGTCGGTCATCGAAAAGGTTATATATTTTTTCTCTAATAATGGCGGCAGCTACCAATGCACTGACACCACTACAATATATGCCTTTTGACACGGACCACCCAAAAAACGGATTGTCTGTTTAGGGGATAAATACGAACACGAAAACGACCATATAATATAATAACATAATGCCCGTAGTACCGGTTACACATCATATACAACGCACTTATTATACACGTCCACAAAACGTCACCCGCTCTCCGTATAATGTTGTTTCAATAGACATAAACACACGGAGCCGGTCGCTTCCGCGTCATCGGACCGCACTCTTACGAAGTCCCTAAGTAGGTAAGATGACAGATCGGACGTTTCACAAATACTGTACATGAAAAAACAACAAAGTCATATTAGGTGTCGTTTTCATTGGCCACTCAATTTTATCTGTAAAAACTTTCAGTAAATTTCAAAATACTCCTCCTCGGTGGTACTATTTTCCAGCCATCTGTACAAACTTTGATTTTATTATTACATTAAGCTCAAAATTATTTCCTATGAGGTATCCACTCTCCTACAACATTTTTGGTACTACGGTTGTTCTATGTATTATAAATGTTCAGTAATGTGTCGTGTGCAAATCTAATACATACTAAACACGCTCAATCTTTTTAAAAATTATCTCATTATGCTGGAATGGTTGTCGTATAGACACCTCCCACACACCGGGTACTGTCTTTATTAATACCAGAATGTTAATAAATAAAAATAAATGGTCAGTGAAACTCTAAGTGTTATTAAAATTACATTGTTATAAACGTATTTTGTTATTTCTTTTGTATACAGCAACAAAATAACTCAGACACGGTGTCAGGACCAGGTTTTATGGAATAATACGCGTATAGTTGTGTACACATTATACAGACTTCATCTAAAACGACCATTGTTAAACACATTCATTGTTTGGTAACAGGCCAGGTCTCATCCAATATGCGACTTGTGCACAACTGTTGTAAATTACCTAAGCTCTAAACACAGGAACAAATGATCCAATTAAATAGCACGGCTAGTAATTTCCATTAAATTGGCATTTTAATTCATATTTTTTATAAAACTTACATGATACAAACGCTAGCAAAAATGTGTAAACATTTTTAATTTTTACTTACATCTGTATTTTATTATTACTTTTATTTGAACTTATTGTTAATTAAATTTATAATTAATATAATATTAATTATATAAAAACATATATCAGCTGAATATTCAAATTTAATAAACTCAAATTTGTGATAACGCGTTTGTTTTAAATTATAAACAAAGTTAACGACTAATTGTCAACATAAGTGAATTGTAAAATATTCATTCGTAAAAAATATACATTTTGTTAATTATTCCGCCGATATAATTTAAAATAATAAAAAATTCTACCATTATAATACCGATCACATTTTCAAAGCGAATTTCTAACTTTCTTTGAATGATTGCATACATTTTTTATCTATAAATATTTAAATTTTCATTGATATATTTACTTTTTTATGTTAGCGTAAAATCTTTTAAATTAATCTCTTCACGAGTAGTTCTACCTAAAAGATTTGGTTATACGTAATTTGACCCTCAACGTGTGAATATTTTGAAAATGTGGGTATAACTTTTGGTTTGATTTTTTACTGAATTTACTATATTATAGCATAATAATTTATGTGGAAACAAAAAAAAAGTATTTAAAAATTCACTTTTTTAATCAAATTAATTTAATGTATCTGTTTTTCGAAATAATATATAATTTTGATACATTATTCCACGTAACTAGCTTATGTATTTAGAAAACCGTGTGAAAATTTGTTTATAATTTATTAGTTTGACCTGTATTATTTTCTCAAATATTTCAGTTTAATTAAACTTTTCAGAAATATTTAAATAATACAATTTTGATTATAAATTGTTCTTCGACATAAAAAAGAAACAGATACCATTTCGGTAAAATAAATAAATGAGTATTAAAATATAAATTGAAAATTTAATAACACAGTAATTAGTCCATTTGTTAATTAGTTTTTTTTTACTAAGTGCATCACAATGTACCCCTATTGTAATTTAATTAATGGATATTTTAATGTTACACTACTCTAAAAAAACAAATTTTACGATACTGTTTGAATAAAATTTGGGAACATTTCGAAAAAATGTAATGCTCGTAGTTAGACTCACAACTAAACATTGTTTAAGTAACGGTTCATCGAACTAACATATTTTATAAATATGTCCAATAAACATTGTTCAACAAAGAAAAAAATTTGAAATATCTTCTACTTGATTTGATAAACCTTATTTGATATTTCCCACGAATCCGTGACCTACTTTTGACCATATATTCCCTTGAGTCATCAAAAAGCCTCTTTTAGGTAGACCGTGAACCTCAACTCAGATACAAAACGGTAGCCAAACGACGGTAATTATGATTGCACAAGTAATAGAACACAAAAAAAAACAACCCGTTTAAAATCACCATTTAACCCGACGTCGTTTCGCCTACATCCTCGTTCATTAAATTATTTTACACGGATGTACCCTGTAAACGACCGATTATCATGTCGGTCCAATACGGCGATTATCGGTTACTCAGTAGTAATTACGGAGCCCACGAACACTGCGTTGTCGTCGTTGTAATGGAACACACACTTTTTTTTGAAACTTCTTTTTATTAGCCTACACCAATGTGGAACGCTGCACTAGCGAAATGAAATAATAGTGGATAATGATTATGAAAAAACGGTGTAAGTATACACTTGTGAATTACGTAGAGGCGATTAGCATTATTTCCAGATCCGTGTACTTATTAACATAATTATATATTATTTACCATATTATCTATTTTACCGGTCAGCTACTCCACGTATAGCGTAGCCACCGCCGTACAGTATAAAATGCGTATTTTTCGGTCTAATGAGAAATTATGTTGTGCTCGCGCGTACAAATGTATCATTATACTATCCTATTATAAGTACTCACGAAACCAAAGTGGTTTCAGGACTCCAAAAGACGCCAGCAGGAAGCACACGTGTAATTTAAAACCTCTACTACAACTTGTAGAAGCGCGCCAGGTTTCACACACAACAAGGCGTTTAATGGAATTGCCTTGTTCGTGTAAACGCCGTTTTTGATAGAAGACACTTATGTTTGTGCACACAAACCTAAACACCGATACTTGAGGTCTATTCAAAAAATATTCTACGTTTTTATAGGCGTATCTAATAAACAATTATTGATAACTAGTATGTTGTGTAACATTAAAACAAAAGATGAGTCTTCATAAAAATTTAATGACGCACGATTTAATTTTAAGTTCTAGTGATACTATTAAACGATTTAGACAATTATTTGGTAACTTACGTTTCATAACTATAATAGTTTTGACTTTTTAGTTATAAAGTGTGTATTTTCTAAGATCTCAATTTATTATGACAGACAATTGAGACGGTAATATAAAGACGGGTAATAAGTCACAAAATAAAATATTGATCAACAGTAATTGATTTAATAATGAAAAAAATACTTTTGTATTTTTTATAATCATGTACGAAATCCAATAAATATGAGTTGCTTTACAATTGCAATAATCCTATTTAAAAGAACATATCATGCTCTTTTTTTTGAGGGGGGGTATATTTTAGTAGCCTGCTCGAGATCGCCAATGCTAACTGTCTATATCTTACCTTAGACACCGTGACCAATAGCCAATATTTCGACAGACGAGTATCAATTCTCGATCGCACATCTCATAATGAGTACGATATCAAAACATGTTCTTTTAAGTTAAAACTAACCTACTTTGTAAAATTAATTCTATAAATCGATTTGACATTTGAAAAATAGACTAAAATAGACTAAAATAATACTTCTTTATATTTCTAGTCATACCAGTTTTTAAAACACAAACATTTCTCATAAACATATCAATTTATTAAAAACAAATATAGTAATAAACAATTTTTAATGAAATAAAAAACAAAATTTATAACAATGAAATTAATTAGGTTGTACATAACAAATGTGTACAGTTCATGTTTTTTTCTTTGTATATATACAAAATATAAAATAAGGATAATTTAATAATTTTAATAGGGATGATGAAAGGAACGTTTTAAAAGTTTAAACAATTTAATTACATGAAATAAGGGAGGTAAAAGGGTAACTCAATTAAAAATGTCCTTGGGCACTGTTTGATGGGTTAAAAAATAATATAGAACTATTAAAATTTTATTCATGTTCTGAATCATCAGAATCGGAATGAGAACTAAAATCAGAGCTAGAAGAAGAATCATCATCATCCGAATAGTTTATTTTTGAAATCTTTAATATTATTTTGTCTTTTAATTCATCTGATTGCGCCACGTAAATCTCTACACTACTTGAATATTCAAGTTTTTTTGACGATTTACATTTGTTCAGAGCGTTTGTAGGCCGTGCTCTGTTAGAGGGATGTCCTGTTGAATTTTAAGAAATAAAATATTATTATTATACATTTTTTCATTAAAGTGTATAAATTAATTTTGTACCGTTGCCATTATAGTCAGTTTCTGAATCATTTGTAATTTTTGATTCGTCATCTGAATCAGATGTTGAAGACGTGGCCCTTATCTTCAACACCACTCTATTTTGTGGCCCATATTTACTAGAATGAAACTCTACACAACTAGAGTATCTACACTTCTTTGATGGTTCATATCCGTCAAAAGTGTTTGCCCTCTTTAATGAATGTGAACTATTATACAGTTCTGACGACTTAACTGAAGTAGATGGATGTTTATCCATATTTTCATAACCTGGTAAAATATTAGAGAAAAATCAACAAATTAATCATGACTATTATTGTAAAAATAACAAATATATCCGATGATTAAAAAATTGTTATTTCATACTTTTTTGACGTTCCACTACATGTGTCTCATCGTCATGCTCGATTTTTTTTTTCGTAGATGATTCGTCAATGTGTGTCGAAGACTGTTCCGCGAGTATTTCGTATGGATCCCTCCAATAAGATGAACGTGATTGATCAATATTTTTTATTTCTTTGACAAACGGTTCAGAGTTTTCCTCAGTTACTGGAGCTGCATTAGACCGAGTAGATTTGCGATGCGAACGCTTCGACTTGTCTTTTGCTGTAATTTTACTAATAGATTCAATATTAGGATTGTCAATCAAACTTTTGTTTTTATTGACAGGAGTCTGTTTCTTAAATGGAATTTTAGGTTTTCCGCGTAATCGTTTGAGTTTGCCAAACAATTTTTGCGTCTTTGAGCTCATCGTTACAAATAATTTAAATAATTAAAACTGAAAACTGTCAACGACGCAGGCTTTGAGAAAAATTCAAAAAATTTAAGATAATCTTGAAAGTCGAAAAATTCTCAAAGTTAACCTGAGAGTAAAAATTTTTGCTAATTTACAAATAAAAAATGGTATCCATAGAAACTATTAATAGAGAACGTACATTAAATATATTTTTTTTAATATTTGGAAACGTACGAAAATGGCTTGTCTATTTTTCTTAGTAACATATATAGAACAGCATTAATTGAACAATAAAGTACTATGTATTAGTAGATTATTTCATTGAAATTTCAATTTAATATTTTGTGATTATTAAAAAAATTGATTTGTATAATAATTTAAATGCAATTATTTTGTCTACAATCAAATAATTTGTGAGAAATCCAGACAAATGGAGTTGCTTTAAAACAGCAGCAGTATTATAAATTTTCCACGAAAAGGAAAAACCTGATTGTCTAAACCATGTGGACTTTATGTAAAATTTAATTAAATTTTTTTATCGGATTTTTAACAATATGTTTTAACTACATTTTCCTCGAAAAAAAAACAAAAAAGATTTTTCTGAACTTAATAATTATTTCTTATAATTACGTTGGGATGTTGAATATAATGAGAGGACCAAAGCTGGATTTAGGGTCAGACGAGTACACCGTTGTAACATTACCCGTGCTTTTCATGTGTTTTTGAAACCTTGCAGAAAATATGTATGGAAAAAAATGACATTTTGTTATAAAATAATTCATTCACGATTATAAATTTCGATTTACAAATTGCAGCGCTACTAGGTAGATTTTGATCTAATTTTGCTAAAATATTTTTATTAAACTATCTGTATGATATTTTTGTAGTAGTGTAAAGATTAAATTTAAACACCTATCTAAAAATGAATTTTTACTTTGAAAATCCATTATGATTTGGTAGCACACTATTATTCAAAAACCTACTTACACCTATGCTATTTCATCAAGGAAAATCAAAATTAAAAACTTTTTTTATGGAACATTTGTCTTTTTCTCACTGAGCATCTTGTATGATAAAATTTGTATTTTATACTTCTTTACCGGTAAAATATTTATTACATATTAACAACATATAATTTAATAAATTTCAACACACTCAGAAAAAATATGTTTAACCAGAAAATAATCTACTAAAAAATTGTTATTTTTTAGTAGCCATAAAACTTAGCCTTAGAGATACACTTTATTAAAATAGAAATTAACAATACTATAAGACATATTCAAATTCAAATGGTTTCAGAATAATTTTGTATTTTATTTTATTTTTAATTTACTAATAATAATTCGTCAAACTAAATACAAAACATTACTTAACAGCTAATTTTAAAGATTGAACACTTTAACGCTATTCGTCTTATTTTAAACGTAATACGTTTTTAAGAGTAATGCGTTCTATAAGATATAAAGGGTAATGTTTTTTACTGATTAAATCAAATGCTACGCTAAATTTATTGCATATATGCATTTTTCTTTTTTTTTTTTTTGACTAGGTATATGTATATAATTATACTTCCCTAAAATATATACACGATATTACTTATTAATAAATTGCTGTAATGAATCCTATTAATGATCTAAGTTCTATGCAATTCAATTTATTACTAGTTAAACCAGTTTTTTCAATATTATTTACGACTAACTAAATTTTAAATACGCTACTTAAACAAATTTACCCAAAAATTATCTATAGTAATAAAACAATGTTATTATAAATCCTAAGCTATATATATAAAAAAAAAAAAAATTATATTAAATACAATAAAATTAATAACTTAATAACATTCTTCTGGAAAACATTCACTCAACTTTACACTCCGCTCATAAGCTAACTTGTCATAAAACACATTTTAAATACCATCGTCTTCACAAAAAAAATGTTGGTTCAAAAAGTATTTCTTTACTTAATAATATATTCACGCGTTACTTTGAAACATTTTAATAATTATATAATTGATGGCATTCATACCGTTAAACATTTAATACCATTAATCATTGTTTTTCTACTTTATCGGAACGGTTATTTGTATGTTGAATAAACACAAAACATTTTGATTATAGATGAAGTTTCTTACTCTCTATTTATAAAATATGCGTATTCTAAACATAGTATATTATTAGAGTATATTAATTATACAAACTCAAATGTAAATTTTGAAAAACCACTTAATCAAAATATCAAACATTCACCACAAAAAAAGTATTTTTTATTTGTTCATAATTTAATTCATTGATGATATATGAAAACTTTGACACGGGAACAAGAAGATAAATGCAAATTAAGCAGCGTTTTAATGATGGCGTCTGACAAGATACCTCAATTGTGTTACATATAAATTACAAACTTCCAGTATGAATTAAAAACAAAAACCCCACGGGTGTACAGTCTAATGATTTATTTATCGAAAAAACGCCCATTTAGCTCATTATTACAGAGTAAATTAAACATACCGACTAATTCAGTACAACCAATTAGCACCGATATTATTTATTTTGGTGCTTATAATAACGATACATAATGTTAATTTTTAAAAATAATCGGCTAATATTTACAGCATACAATGTGTAATACATCGATGTAGAACGATTTTTGGAATTTCATAGGACTTGAGTAGCTGTCCAACGGAACTACACGCGTTGAGAGGTGTAGCCAAATGAGATTATAAATTCCACGCATGTTTATTAATTTCATTATTTATTTATACTTAATGTTCAATTCTGAGCTCGAGGCTATCAGTCAATCGTTCATTAAAAAATACAATTATTTACCGAGAACAACGTGAATAATTGCTATCACGGGGGTGACGATGGCAGGTGCCTAAATCCTTCCTGTCCTTTATCTGCTGCGTCTACTCACCAACGGGACCCCCGCCGTACCTAATTAACTTGTCGAATTTCCCATGCAATTTATATGTTTACCACTGGAGGCGGATGAGCGCGCGACCGACCGACCACCTTTCCCGTGTGTGTTTATTGTTATTATATTCCATCTCTACGTGAAACTTCACCCGGAGGCTCTGCTTGTTTAACAGCCTCGTTAAAGTGTAGACGAACAGCGGCTGCCGTTGCTCCCCGTGACCAGGCGCCCAAATGAGCCACTTGATATGAAATGGCGTTCAATAGATATTGCCCAGTGTTTGAAAATACTTTTGAAAAACTTAATTCACTCGACGCAACGCCGCCACAGACGTTCTTGTTTTCACCCATTCAGTGCACACAACACATTTTCTCTATGTAAATAAGTGTAATTTATCTTTTTAACGTTCTAGTACACGTGAAATATATATCCCAACACTTTTAATACGACCTGTTGTTTAAATCTATTTTATTATAACGTATTCGGTAAGCTGTAGAACCGCGGAGCAGTAGATAATCCTCAATTAAGCCGCGAGAAGATGTGTATTTCAGTGCTCTGAATATTTGAAAACTATCGTTCTTGTATTTTTTAATACAACACGTGACCACGACTCCCGTATTTATTCTAAAATACTTCACATAACTTATGAGTGTTTCGTATGTTGAAGGATATTGAATTGATACGCGCAACATGTGTTCTCTCGTCTTAAAATTGAAATTTCAAAAATATCACTATCAGTTTAATGACATGATCGCAACACGAAAAGTCAGTCGCCCACGAAATTATCTTTGTGTCTATACTTACTGCGGTTTAATTTATTACAATTGATCAGAATAATAGCAAATTAATTACTGTACTATTGTCAAACACATCCCGTTTATCGGTTTTCTATAACTGGGCAATATAATTTATTTTTCGAAATATGTGAATTATAAAATACATAATATATATAAACGACGGCAATACGGCCGTTTAACAATTATATTACCCGTCATTATTACTATCATTACGGTCCGTATAAGTGGACTGTGGAAAAAAACTGTTTTCTTAATATATTCCCCCAAAGACCAGACTTGTCTCTCGTAATCATCAATAATGGCCCTATAAAATTGTTAATGCGATATTAAAACGGTTTTATTGCGCCTGCTGCTGCCGCAGTCGTCTTGTATAAATAGCTTAATATCCTATTTGGATTCGAGTCGTTTGGTTAATCAGCACTATCGAAATATCTTACATTATTATACTCTCCGTGCTCGTACCTATAAACACTAAATAAGCACACTATAATAAGTATAAGTGTACATATTATAGTTTAGGTATACAGTTATTCAGTGCCGTGTTATTATAAACTCGGTCGTATTGTATCCACTGGAAAAACGAGGAAAGGTACTACCGAATGGGTACCAATTTAGTTTTATTGCAAAACATTAAATTTAAATAAACAGACTAGTTTACATTTTTGGTTAACAAAAGATTTTGTGACAGCGATGCAGGGGTGGTCATAAAAATATATATAAAATATGGATCCTCTTGCCACGGGTTTCAAATTTAATACAATTATCTCGTTAATTGAATGTGGTCTAATAAAACGGTTACCAAACTACTTGTATGACATTAATTATAAAGCAATATTATGACCTGAGATGAGATTTTTGAGTTGATCTTTTATATGTAGACGCACTTTTTTATGGGTAGACATATAAATTGTTGTTTCAGTTTAATTTTTATGATATTCTGAACATTCTTTTAGTTCAAATAAAATGTTCAAATATCAGTTAATTTTATTGAAGCAATACAAGGTTTAAATTTACGCAGTAAATTTTACTTAAAAACTTATAAATTGTTCCTACAAAATTATGAAAAATACAGTATTAATTAATAAAATATCATTACGTAACGTATTCCACAATTATAAAGTTGTTCGCACAGGCGCAAATAATATTTTTAATTTGGGAGTACTTAAGTTCTAAAGATCAAAAAAATTTGTTCCTGTTCCACTCGAAATGATATACCCGATCTTCTTATCTGTTTATAAATAAACAATTGTCTGTACATGTTTTTTTCTACCGTTGTTTTATTTCAACTATAATTGTTTAAATCAAAACATATTACTACGTTTATAGTAAATAATAGATACTAGACCGATGACATTGCACATTGACAATATTCAAAGATAATATTTCAAAACAAGAGTACTTATTTTTACAATAATATAGGGAAATATTTTATTTTTCCATGCAAAATTTAAAAAAATGTAGTGATAAGTAGCCAAAGCTACTCCCTATTTGCTCCTATGACTGTCCCAATTTTATATTAGGAATAGTTAATAATCAATATAAAACTATTTTTAAATAAAAAACAATACTTTTAGTGTAAACTAATTAATTTAATTTACAGAGTGGTACGCTAACTATTTCTTACTCATTATTTTCAGAAATATTAGATAAAGTGTAATATTTTCTTTTCAAAAGTTATTAATTTTAATTAACACGAAAAATATAGTTTTATCCTTTCTTTTCCTTGCCCTCAAATTTGTATTAAATTTAGTTTTTTTAATAGAAACACACATGTTTAGCTAGCTTAATAATAAAAAATTATCTAATTAAAAATTGACCTTTGAACCATTCATTTAAAATGTATAAGTATTTTTACATCATGGCGGGAGGAAAACAGCGGTTTAGATAATGAAAATATAGAATATAAATATTTAGAGATACAAGTAAACAGTACCGCCCCTCACCGCCACTTTTATCTTCAAGTGTTAATAACTTTCGAAATACTGGTTCAAAAGTTGTTATCGATCGATATTTTTCTTAGTTTATCGTTTTTTTATTTTTTGTCAGTTACACATGTATGTTTCCATTAAAAAATCGAAAAATTTAAGGGGTAAAAAGAGAGAATAGAACCATATTATTTGTGTTAATTAAAGTTAGTAGGATACTATAAGCTTTCGAAAAGGAAAAATGAAATCTTATCTTATAGTTTTGAAAATAATGCGCGAGATATAGTTAATGTACCGCTCTGTATAGAATTCATTATAATCAGCTAAAAAGTGAAGAGAGCAATTTTTAAAAGTGTCAAAATTGTTCCTAACGATTTTCTAAAATATCTAATTTTATCATAATTTCAGTTAGTATTGCTAAACAGGAATTCAACATCGTGTATTTATACTTTATGATTAGAGGTAATAAATAATTTGAAAATATCAATGTACATTTTTTTTATTTCATAGAGCATATCGCTTCAGGATATAAAACACAAGAAAAATTGTACAATAATGGTTTATATGTATTAACAAAAAAAAAACTAGTATTCCCTGAACTCGTTTAAATACAATTTACTGTATAAGTTATCATACGTTGAAAACAAATCTCATTTCTTAAATAAATTATTCCTATTTTTAAACTTGTACGATGTCACTAGGTGCGATGTTATTTTAATAAAACAAAAATCACCTACGGAAACAATTATTTTACGCTGGGTAATATTGTGTAAGACTTTCCATGAAAATATATACTCGCGTGTTCAATTAATAAGATATAAGTTATAACTACTTTGTATGCTGCACATTACAACTTCAAATAATTACTTTGAGTTATTACGACATTTAGACAATGTAAGTTGTATTATTTCACGCATTGTCATTAGCCGCGGTGTCAAGTATATGGATGTAATATGTAGAAGTAATGTTAATAATAATAATAATAATCATATAATAATAATTCTTATTTTCATTGTGCTTTAGCGCACAACGCGGTCCAGACGTCGGGGCGCGCAGCAATAAACTGTCTTCAACCATTGTGCGCCCCGGGGGCAGCATAATTCAATGTAAAACCGATTTTAATTTTCACACACACACACAAGAAGCGAAAAAGCAAACGTTAGACATTTATTGCGGTTAACAAATATGGAAGAAGTGGGCTCTTAGCACCTATATACATTGCCCACAATAGGAGAGGATGCATGCCCGTTGGGGAGGTAAAAAAAAACTGGTTGTCTCGTTAGAAATTACCATGCTCATTGATTTATACATTACAGTCACAGCAATATCCATGTACATTGCACACATACACATACTTACTACAACGCGGTTCTTTATTGCTTTGCGGAATACATTACAAAATAATATTTCACGCCTATATATGTACTTAAGTATACATACTCGAGCATAAACACATATACATGTATAACTTCTTCAAGTGCACTGGTTGCCCTGAATAAATTGCAATTTTCCTAAGTGAAATTATCACGAATATGCAATGGACATATGGATTTTACGATAACAACAAGTAGCGTTTTTTTACTTTTACATTTGATCTTGTGAATTTTCACGTTTTCGCTTAAAGATTATTACTCGAAGAAATAAGGTGATCGGTGTTACGACGACATTTTTATAGGGTTAACTACACAAAACCATGTCAGTAATAGGAAATAATGATCGTTCCTGTGATCCTCTTGGTTGCGCCACTGAAAGTAAAGGTTATTCGTGAATTATTATTGGCATAAAAAAAAAATATATTATTTACTTATATATTATATAACACTATTAGAACTCGACAAAATTATTATTATTTTATAGAACAACGTATTTTTTGCCTCATTAGGAAATTCGGAAAATAATAGTTTGGTTACGGAACTAACGTGACCAACTTAGCAAAATATAATATACAAGTTCCTTGATATCATTAATTATTTAGTTGATTCAATAACAAAATGTCCATACCGCTATTAAATAAATAAAATATACCACCGGAGTTTCTATAATGTACTAATGTAATTTATAAATTCACTGTTGAAAGAATTCCTAAATATTCTAATCTATCCATTTTATTAGTTTTCAAGTGTCGAGTTATTATCGAAGTGTATAGAAAGAACATGTCGTCCAGATTTGAAAACACAAATTTAATAAAATTAATTATTTTATTACTTTATCGCAATTTCTTTTAACGGAACAGAAAACGGAAAGTTTAACTTATAATAAATTAGTAATGAACAGTCCTTACTTAATTAATTGATGTTAATGAACTTATATCATCATAAATAATCAAATTCAAATCTTTATTCAATCATTTTATTAGAAAACAAGGTTGGGTTTAATCATTTTTACAGTTTGCATGTTTTAATATTTTATATCAACACACAATTCAGACTCATAATTAAAACTGTAACAATAATTTTCTCAACTATCTTGTAATCAAAATACATTTAAATATATTAAAATTGTTTTAGGTAATTACTATTGTCTATTGTTTTTTCAATCTAATGTAATATTTCGTCTTAAATAAACAGAGTCGCATCGAGGGGGGCGAACGCTCTAGAACTTATACACTTAAGGAGCTCATTTTGAATTTTGCTTGCCTGCTGATCTTTTAAATAAAAATTACCCATTTTCAGATCATCACTTATTCATTGGAATTATATTTTCTGGAAATAGAGCCCATCTCAATATACTGCCCCGATCCTCATAAACATTTCTTAATTTAGTCCTGTAAATAAATTAAGACGTATTAGAACTTTTTACTGTTTAATAAAATATTATTTAAATACTGCTATTGTTTAACTTCAAGTTTACACACGAATGAAATAATCATAAACGCTATTTATCAAAGTGATATCACATAGTGTTTACTATCAAAACCAGATAATAAGACAATGAGAAGAATCCTGAAGTAATATTGTCATATAAAGATTCTACAGTACATTTTCATATAATAATATTATCATCAAGATCTGTAATATCAGATAAGGTTATACAACATTTTACAATACTAAAAATTGTTCATCTACTGTCATATAAGTTGATTATTTTAAACGATTTAATTTGCCGTAGCATAATTAATTTTTTTAATCTACATTATTCATCTATGTAAATTTATCAAACTATATTTAAATTACTTGGGAAACGAAAATGACCACAGTAATTAATTCCAAAGGCAACGAAAAAAAGAGTCCAAAAACTATAACTAGGTGAGATACTTTTCTCAAAATTTTGTCATGGTTTAAATAAATAAATGAGTGCAATTCACTGTAAGCGTTCACGCAAAAAAGACATGGGACACATTTTTAGATGATCATATGACAAGTGCGATAGCAATGAGAATTTTCTAAATAACTAAAAGTAGGGCATTTATCCAATAAAAAAAAAAAATGATTTATTACAATAACTTTCCCAATAATTACTAAAATTAATCGTTAGAAGTCGATCGTTTGTCGTGAACTTCGTGCATTTAAACAATAAAAATAAAACATATTGATAAATAATTAATTTGTATAGCATATTGTACGCGCATATGGATATTCTACAAAATTAAACGTGATTACAATTCGTGTGAAATAAATTCTATGAAAAACCATTTATTTGCACGTACTTATCATCGACTCGAAGAAACGAAAGGTTTAATTTTTATTTAATGTGCATATTATTTTACTGCTGCTCGTGCACAATCTTTTAATGTCTCTTTTATTTACTTTATCATATTTTAACATCTATAATCTATTCATATTTAATGTAACTGTTTTTATCTATATTAGCGCGTTTTATACAACTTCACTCAGTTAATTCAAATAACAAAATGTACACATACGTGTGATTTTATTTTTTTGAGTTATTATTATTATTATTTTCGTCAAACAATTATTATCAAAAAAATATCATTATGTAAGTGAATTCCAACCTTTGTGATTCTGTAGTTGTATACTTATTGGACCATGTTCTTGCGGTTCAATAAACAATCTAATTATACAGCATAATTTGCTGTTTTAGATAAATAACATATTATTGTTCAAATGTGACTAAATGCAATCAGTGAAACAATAGGAGGATCTATTAATAACTTCTAAGCGTGTTCAAATAATTGTTTACGCCTAAAGACAAAAGAACTATTAATTATTTTGTTATCACTGTACTTGTACTGGTTCGCACATCGATATCATCAGTTGCTGAAAAATCATTCGAAAACCATTGTGCTGACGAGATACATCCAAAACGTTTTTGAATTAGCACTGCGCCATTGATATCCGTTCTGGTCATACACTTCCAAACGTCTCAGTTAGCCTAAAAAGACTCGGCCAACAAAACCATTTACAAAACGCATTGAGAATACAAGAGGATTCCATTTGGTTTCGGGTAGTCGACAACAACATAATGTTGGGACTGTTCGGAAATTCGCAATTACACAGTCTCCGCGGGATTCTGATGGCTGTTATTACGGCCGAATCCATTAAAAAGATTCATGATGTTGTGTCTGCCACGGTTTGGTGTGACACGTTAATACAGATAAGCGTTTATAATTGACGACGCGTATAATACCAACAAGGTCCCCAGACAAACTACCCGGTAACGTGAACAATAATATCGCCGCTTTTCCGTTTAAATAATATTACATGGACGTGTGTAAGTACATCCAACGACATGAGTCGATGTTAATTTTTTTGAACCGGGGGGCAAACACCGGCCGACCACGTATTCGGTGTACAACCAAAAAAATCGTATTCTTCCGTCAAAAGGCTCACGCGATGCCAGTCAGGTCAGATTCAGGAGGGGTGACGAGAGGAGGCCAACACTCCGGAACCCATGAGCTTAGATGGCACAACTCAAATTTGACTAGTCTGTCGTGAACGGTGACATGCAGTTTTTCTGTTTTTTTTTTTTTACTCAACGATTTCTGATGGTAGCGATATTTTCCATAAAAAAGGAGCATCTCGAGGTACCGCCCGGGGGTCTTAATCCGGCCCTGGTGCGAGTGATTATTGCTGAGACGCAGCAATTGCCATCAACAATTATAGAATTCATTAAAATTAAGATTATCTTCTACTCAACAAACTTATGATAAATTGTGTAAAAAAAACTAACTGCATAACGATTTAAAAAGTAATACCAACTATGTACACGATAAACTAACGTCCAGAAAACTGCGTCCGGTGGGAGCCAAAAACAAAATAAATAAAATTATGTGTCCGCTAATTCGACGTTAAATGTGTAATAATAAAATCCAACGATTTATGTTCAAACCTGTTCGGCAGCTAGATTTTTAATATCTTTATCTCTGTGGTTTTACGGCACTTATATTGCCGGATTTCGTTTTGCTCCCCGCGGTTTTCCAAAATTCGAAATAGCCCGGACGTGTATTAACTTACTGGTATGAATGTTCTTTTTTATGTGTTTTCTTCACAAGGTCGTCAATACCCGTGAACACCTACGCCCAATTTTTCGGACTATTCGAATACTGAGAAGAAAAACATTTTTTCCTAAGAACAATAAAAATTAAATTTATGCAGTTCTAAAAAATGTTCCACTCTGACTTAACTCGTTTCAATATATTTCAAGAAATGAACAAATACTAACAAATACAAGTGCTATGTATTGATTAAATCACTGTCCATCGAATTTCAATTTCAATCGTGTGTTATTTTTTGCCAAATCCTCTCAAATATAAATGAAAGCCATGTTCACTTGAACGAGTATCGTTTTATTTTTCGTTTTTACCATCAATATTTTTCATAATGCGTAATATGATTTTTTGAATAGATTTCTTAGTGAAAATTCTCCCAGAAAAATCAATAAACATAAAATACTATCCAACAGAAAAACTACCAAATAGTTAAATATTCTATGATTGCGATAGCTGTAATTGCAAATAGTTGAAGGCCCTGAGGTAAAAGAGGCCCAAGGCGTTATGTTCCTCCTCTCTTCATTTAAACTGATTCCGTTTGTAAACTATTCCGATGTAATTAAATAGTAAAAACAAACCTTAAGGTTTACACACGATCGCGTGGTCTCAGAGTAATTTATCTTTAAATCGATTTGTTAAATAAATAAATATTATTATCAACCAGTTTGCAGACACGTAATGCAGTTACTTCCACTCGTATGCAGAATCGTTTCATTGAACACTTCCTATAGCGTGTTATGTAAAAAGAAGTTTAAATCAGATAATTGTGCTCTTGCGCATTATTATCATATGCTTACAGATTTATAATCCTTATTGCTAATGACGACCATCGACAAACGGTTAACGCCCTCGCACGCCATAAGTACTTACATATCTACCGTGTAATACACCGGCAAACCAATAGATTAATTCTTTGCACGCCGCCGTTAATTAGATATTACAGCAATTTGCTGAGCCAAAAACAAATAGAGATTTTTTTTCACAGTTTGTTTATTACTATGCTAATAAAACACGTTAGAATGAATAGACAATCACCATTCAATAATAGTAATAATAATTGGTGTTGTTGATTTAGTATGATTCGCGTAGGATTACAAACGGAATAGATAAACGGGTCTTGATAAGAAGCGCGTTGAAACAGCAAAAACCGTACCCAAGAGCCCCGAGAGATTTCATTTGAATGTTCTCATCGATAAATAAGTGTTGAAAGCCCGCCCCTTTCGCCTCCGGAGTACAGTGCGTGGGGCGTATCGGGCTCGTTTTGACCGAATTCTTAGTTGGTACTTTTTTATTGAAAGCACGCTCGCACGCTTTTTAACAGTCGGTGCGTCATTTTAATTCGATTAATCCAAAGAGATTACTAGCCGATAAACTATTTTTTACATTAGTTCCCAAAATGAACTTATTTTTTTAAATCGTAATTTATGCTATTCGTGACAAATAAATAACGCTAGGCAAACAAACGCAAGCAAAAGAAGTCCGATCAAAATAGGAACTCTGTTCAATTAACTCTTTCATGTTGACTTATGAAATATATAATATCTATTTAATCAGCAGACTTAACGGTAGTTGAAATTATTCGATATTTAACTGTACAGTCGATAAATTTCGAAATTTTATATTTTTACCGGTCCTTAAAATAGTATTAAAGGAATTTTTCTTGAAAAAGGATTAACTTGAAATTTTAAAATGAGGTATCCATAATCCAAAATTGTTAAAACGAAAATTTTTTATTTTTTGTTCATTTTGGTATTAAATTGATTTCAAATTGTATTCGCCAACACAAAAATATAGTTTTATAATAGAAACCGAAAAAATAAATAAGCCGTTATAAAACTAAATGTCTAGTATCATCATTTTAATTACATCTTTAGATACAACTAGGGGGCCTAATCTTCACCCAAAATTAGAAAACTTTATGTTATTATATAAAATATTTTTATGGTGGGAAGAAAATACAATTAACAAACACAAAAAGTTTATTCCAACTGCGCCTACTGAGCCTACACACTCTCTACAGTTTACTATGGCAGCGTGTACAGGATATTTTCATGTGCACATATTAATAACCTGAAATACGTGTAAAACCCGTGAATTTTACACGAGAAAAATTTTAATTACTTCCTTTTATTGATTTCGGCTTGTAATTCGCGGTTGCTCTTAAAATGGAAGAAAAGTCAATTTTTTAGGAAAACTATTTTGCTGCTGTAAAACTCAAACAACAAAATCTTTTCTGTAATTAAAAGCATACAATTTATGAATTCAAACAAAGTAATTTCATAATACTTATTTCAGATAAGGTAATTACATATAAAGATAACTCGATAAATAAAAATTATCTTATTTTTCACGTCATAATAAATATTTTTCGTGACTGGGGTTCTATTAATTTCGTGTAATTTTAGGCTATATAAACATAACAGGCACATATTGTTTGAAATGATTACGTGCAGATCACTCATTTTGGAAATGATTCGACTTACCTCCCGAATTATTTTACCTCGTGAGTAATAAAATCTTGTAATAAAAAACCCAAACAACGTTTTCGGCGCACTATTCAATCACAAGATTGAAATTTCGTACCAGGAGTTCATGAGGTGTTACGTAACGAGTCTACATAATTAATATCGGTATCGCTATTTTGTAACAAATATCAATATCTAGTACCAGGAATTCATAAGGTCTAATGTATACGAATTCATGTCCAGAGATGTCGAGGTGTCCAGCTGCATATCACGATCGCAATGTTATCGCGTTAATTGTACAGTCTGGTGTCCAACACGCAATTTGCGACTAGACGTCTCTACAGATCCGCCTAGCGCACGACTACATCGCATCGATAGTAGTGCATCACGTTAGACGCAACTGACTACTAATACACAAAATACACTAGTATGAAAATGTATGCAGTATACAACTAGTATGCAACCATAGGGATTTGTGGTTTGCAAGTCAATAGTTACGCCGTAGTGGATGATTACCGCAGATCGGACACCGTGTCATACCAATTGGTTAAAAACAATCAAGATTAAGATATCGCAATAAAAATGTACGAGATATCGGACAACGATTAACATAACTAATATTTTAGACGGTATACTGTGAAAATAAATTAATATTTAGTACCAGGAATTCATAAGGACACGTTTATACGATCAAATGCTTGACATATTGAAATTATGTCCAGCGTCTCGCTAGAGATTTTCAAGTAGCCCCCAACAGTAATCAAGAACATAAGTCTAATAATACTATCGACCTAATCGTCGATACCTATCGACGATTCTCATGAATTCCTGGTACTAAAATTTCATCCGAAACTCTGCAAAATCGGAGCTATTTGTTATATTTTTACGTTACGCAGTCAATGGATCAAGAGAAGTTTTTATACTTACCCTGAACACACTTTGTATCAAACTGATTTAGGGTAAACTTCAATGGTGAGGTCAGAAATTTTTATCTGAGTTTCAACCTTACTTGTATTTGATAGTCAAACAGAATTTATATTAACCGGCAAACACTCTTTAATAATTAAACTTATAATTCAAATTACTTTATAATTAAGACGTATACATTCTGTATGTGTATTCGTATTTCTCGAACGTAGCGGTCATAGTAATATAAACAAAAATCTTATTAAAATTGCTTTCAATGCGCCATATGCGACAATGTAATAGACTCATAAGAATTTTTCTGTTGCTTAATGTGTTTATTTAGAGCTTCTCATTTTCTATTGTACATAAAATGAATTAAGAGGTATAATCGTCGGTGCTCGCCTTAGTGTACATCATTTTTTAGCGGAAATTTTATCGAATTTTAGTGTTATACAATTGTACCACGTTGAACCATTTTCAATTACCTTCTAAGACTAAGAATTGTTTGTGATCTAAACTTTTATAATATTACTTGACCCTTGTTAAAATTAATTTTTTTCACTGACGATGTGTTGTTCATTTTGTAAACAATGTTTTAAGCAATTAATTTTTTGAAATCCATATCGTTTTTGAATCGGCAATCGGATTGGCCGTCAGATTTATTTGATAAATCCACGAACGACGAATGTCGTCATAAAAATGAGAATTAAAACCGTACGTCAAATGACACTTACACTTCTCAGAGCTATACAATGCGTTATTATCGTATTGCACGGGGTAATATATTTTGGAAATCCACAGGGACCACCTGCACGCGCATTTCTACTATTCATGAAATGATGACTTGCGCGTTGTTGACCCGTAATAATATTAGGTATTATGGTTGAACGAGACAGAGCTAAGGAAAAAAATTAATTACACTACGAATTGATCAAGGGTCGATTATGTGGAAACTTAAAGACCTTCTTCGCGGCCGTACCTGCCTCACCATTGTACCCGCGGAGACATCATCATTTCCACCCCCACGGCGTGCGTGTAACCTAAAACTGTAATAGTATCGGTCCGGTATCTAATCAGATGGTGTTCATCCGACTGTACGGCACAATCAATAAAAACACGGAATCGGTAGACGCGTTCTGAGAAATGCGTTAAATGCTGTGGGAGACTTGGCCGAGGAGAGAGACGATTGTCGCCATTCGATTAATTTTCATTCAGCGTTTCTCAGAGCATCGACGAGGATTACAGAGGGCGTTAGATTTGTACGAGGGGAGAGAGAAACACTGTTTTTTTTTTTAATGCAAATCACTGGCCTCTATTATGAAACGGAGAAATTTCGTTAAATACTATCAACGGGCGCGCCGCGTGTACTCGGTCAGCTTTTACGCGGTTCAACTAATGGGAACCGAGACGCGCTGTACACACGAGATCAATTTTAAAGCAATAAGAGGTTTACACGCGTTTCGAACACACAGACAGCGTTATATATATTGTTTACCGGCGGGTTTGTGCTACCACTCAATATCCAAACAAATGACCGGCCGCAATGGCGTGTGTGTCTACTCGTTTTCTTGTATAAATAAACATGTCCAATTTCCTTTTTCCTCCCACGCCGCTCATCAAAGCACGTTAATAACAATATAATAATACGCTGTGCTCGCGTATGATAACACACACACAAATATGATAATGTATAAATTAGGCGGCGTATATTGTGCGCGCATAACAGTGTGCGTCCACCTCGAGGTGAACTATGCGGCGAGAAACGTGCGCGCGTGGAACGGATAGGTATTGATGAAATATGTAAACGTTGAGGAACTTGCGTACGCGTCCCTGTAAAATACATGCGTTTGGTTGCACACGACCATTAGCCGGGTTAAAACAACACGGCCTAATGAGGCATGTTGGTGATTAATCATCGGGCCCGATATGTACGGGGGGAGATACATCATTAATTTTGTCAGTTTTGTAAATAGAGTTGTCCGGCCGCAGAGTAAACTCGAAGTGACCCCGAGCCAACCAGCCAGTGATTGAATATACATACACACGATACAATGTTGCAACACTGAACAGACACCGCGGACGTAACGGGTACGGACGACGCCTCGTCGTCGTCGTACAGTGAAGGATGCGGTCGATCTGTCAAACTGATAGCTAGCGATCCTTCTGACGGATCATTTTTTTTTTTTTTTATTATCATTACGATTATTAGTTCTCTTACACAAACATTAGTGTCGCTCGGTGATAACAAAAGATTTTCGATCGACTTCTGCCGCCGCGGTCGTCGATGTTGCGTTTGTACGCACCAGACGCGCGGGTGTTTCATTTATCATCCGTACAATTACGTTATTGAGTCATTAACGGCCCTGTTAAAAACGCGCCCGTCGTAATATGCACCGACACACTAGTGCGCACACCTTGTCTAGCTGCGTCTATTCGTCACGGTGCGCCAACACTTGGAACAAGTGTCGCAGAAACACTCGGCGGTATTAACACCGCTGTTAGGTTTATTACTACCCTCGGCCGTTGCGATTACCATTCGTATACGAGGCGTCTACCGGCGGGTCATCTGATCAACGGCTTTGCGGGTGTAGTTGTTCCAACGAATGTTATTTTGGCGACATCCACCGAAATTGGACGCACAAAAGCTGACAAAACAAATAGAGAGCCTCGTGTAATGAAACTCACGACTGTTTTAACCGAGTAAAAAATACCGGTGATGAATAACCGCATTGTATTACAAGTGTATGTTTGCTGAACGTTTCGAGTAATCGAGTTTTATAAACGATAAATCAGTGACTTTCTATGACGATAATTACTCGAAATGTCAGTTTAATGCGACGGTTATATTTTGTTGTTTAACTATAATATTATACGCGCATAAGTCTAAAGATAATTATCTTGGAAGCAGTCGCCGAGAATTATCGTTTCTTATGTTGTAAGACACCATAAGAAATCAGTTTTTTTTTTTTTGTAGAAAACCACGGAATTAATTTAGTCGTTAAAGTTTTTTATTTTATTTTGTCCAAACTCGTTTGTGAGACACATGCTCCAAACTAGTTTCAAATGCACTTTAAAAATGTTGTCAAAGTAGTATTTAATGGTTCCTAAATTTGAACGCGTTTGTTTTTCATTCCACGGTGGTGAATTTTAAAGAAAATGCATTTATTTATTTTTAGGAGGCCAATGAAATAAATATATCTTATGGTTATTACACTTGATTTTACGGAGCTGTTGAACATTTGAACTGCTAATGAGTGTGACGGCTAATGATTTTTAACTCTGAAAAAATAGCTCAGTGAAAATATTTCGACAGACGAAATTTGTTGAAATTCAACCGGACGCTAATTAATTTAGACGAATGGTTTTGCTCAAAAGTCGACGACGTATTGATGATTTTATGATTTATTACTTGTTTTCTCTCGCTTGATTGACACCTGTTAAATTACCAAAATTATTTCGTAAAAACAATCAATTCGCCAACATATTTTTATCGATAGCCGGACGGCCAGTTACCGTAGTTGAACTATTCAAAAGACTAATAATAATAATTTTAAATTTATGTAAAAAAACAATCACTACTTAACTATTAGTGTATTTTAAATATTAATACGTGTTTCATTAACTGAAAAATATCGTCTTCTTGTAATAACTCCTCTTCGTACCGTTATTTATGACAACTATTTTACCAAATGAATGAATTTTAATGAGTTCGCGCGTGGTAGTACATAATGTAAAACATGTAAATCAACCAAACTTATTTATATCGTGTTCCAGCAAAACGCGTCAGTTTTTATTAAAAAAAACATACATGAAATTGTATTTTACTCGTGTAGGTCAATATCGTTTGAAAATATAAATATTTTATTTATGAATTATTTATCGCAAATACTCGGTCTTGGTTAGCATCCGTAATAATATGAATTTTACAATTGCAGATTTCTTTCCAACGCCTTCGGGTAGAGTTAAGAATGTGTTCTAACTCGTAAAAAACATTTCTCTGTTGTCGAGCCTTATTTGTATTTAAAATAAGAATGAGAAAACCCTTTTGGAAATTCCTTTTGCTCGTTGTTCTAATTCGGCTACGAGCATATTCACTAATGTGTCGCCACGCGTTTTCCATTAAAAAACATTATTGTAATACATTTGTTTGTTTACGATAGAGCGTCTCCCCAATGAAAAGACAATCGCAAAATATTTCGCGCCGAAAATCCGCCAAACTGTACGCGATAACATTATTATTATTATTTCGCGCACAATAACAGGGACGGGTATTATAATAACATACTATTGGATTGGAAACGGCCCCGGCTAATACATAACAACAGGAGAGTTAAAAGTGGTGGCCGGCCGGGGCTGCACAAACGGAGCATACATTCCCTGTACATGCCAGTAATGCTATTATACTATTATATTGTTATTATTATTATTATTGTTGAACTATTGACTTGATGTTATTGAGTGGCTGATGGTTAGTGGCGGCTCGACAAGGGTCGCGATCCCCATGCACAGCCAACACAATGATATTCACACACACACTCCCCTCTGGTCACCTTCACCGCCGCCCTAAACGCCGGCCGGCAAAAGCAAATTGGACACACACCGAAATCGCGGAGAGTTTGAGAATTTCGCATTATCCGCCAATGTGATGATAATAATACACGACGAATAAAGACGTTAACAACGTTTGCAGCTGTGCGTTCAGCAGTGCCACTGTCAAGAAAAACCCAACAATGGAAAACAATAAAAGCCAGAAAAACCATAAAGTCAAGTACCTGCACATAACCTACGCAAGTACGTTTTATATGTATTTTTTAGCGCCTCTCAATCGAAATCTATTTTACGCTTTTGTGTTGTCATCGCTAACATTGCAGAAAGATGCGCCTTGACGTCAAATGTTGTGCGCTTTTGTACAACAATTGAATGCATTTCAATACCCTTTCCCCGCAATACTTAAAAATATATTATATTTCCCAAAATGTGACATTTAAGTGAAGACGCGAAGAGAAATCGAACGGCCATCAAATGATATGTTTTCAAACAAGATAATTTTTCTAAATTAATTTCAAATGTGCTCATATTTTTACTAAAGTTCTGAACTCGTTTCAGAGCAATTTTTACCATGCCGCGCAAAATTTATTTCTAAATCAGACATTTAATGTTCTCCGCGACCATTAAACATAGACGACGTTTTTTACAAGTGAATATTGTTAGGAAACTAAGCAAAAACGCGGTAATTATTTAACGGCGCTATTGTCTAATATTCGCATATTTATCTGAGTCGCGGCAGTGGTGTTTAGCATATCAGCTTTTTTAGAAATGGCGTTATTTAATATTAATAATTTTTAAATCGTTATCATCACTGTTATTTGGAAAGCTTATTTCGCGTTTAATTTTGATAATTTGTAAATTAATTTTCCATTTTATATTATAAAATTATTTACTGTATTTTACCTTGATAGAGCATATTTATAGACATTTTAAAATCGTTAACCAATAATGTCGTAACGTTTACTTACGGCATTATTCCTTAATAAATAGGTATGCATAGAGCTTATATAAAGTTGAATAAAATTAACTATTAATTAGTAAAATAAATACTAATATTATTATTTCATTGTATTCCTCGTCAAATAATTTATGAAGATGTATATGCTTTTCACTAAATCAAATAGATTAGCAAATGTCAAAGTAAAAAAACAATGCAAAATACAAACGTGCATTTCTCTCGAAATTAAAATATTGAGGGCACTTTTGTTCAGTGTTTTGGCTACAAGATTTATTGAGCAACGCACTTATTTGTAGTACAGAGATTAATTTAATAGTACAAAGAGAACGTAAGTAAATTGTTGGGCAATCTATTATAGTAATTGTCCTAGTGACTGTAACCGACAGAGTAAACTTCGTTCTGCAACATATAGCAGCACATATGCACTTATGTGATGATTTTGCTGCTACTTTGACTATACGTATTGTATCAGTTTTACCCCATTTGTCTATTAATTGACAGTGGCACGCAAACAGATTCGACCGTAGCCATAACAATAAATGACTTTGCAGCCGCCACAACGGTTTGTTCAACGACAAACATCCGGTTCACTTGAGCCCAAATCCGTGTACACCCACGTAGACACGTCATGTCGACTTGAACAAAAATAACACCCATGACTCGTGTGGTCAATACAAATCCATGAACTTTAAATGGGGAGAATTTTTTTATTTATTCGATCTTAATGTTTAATCCATTTATGGTACTTGAATTCAGATTTATTGTTCTGCAAATATCGATATTTGAGTACAAGTCTTACTCGTAGAAATTATGTTGATCTTAGTAGATTAAGAAAATCAAGTTTCTCTATTATTCAAACTGACATAAAACATTTTCATTCCAAGTTTGCCAATTTACATTATAGCTTTCTTAATTAATTATTAGTTTTTATTGTATTCTAAGGGAAGCTCATATAATTCATGAAAATTTTATTTAAAACTATAATTATTTTAAGGGGACAAAGATCTGAAAGAACTAATGTAACATAATAAAACCAAAACATTATTAAAATAACTTTAATGTAAGAATATTTATAGTCAATGGTATGACTTAAAGTAGACGTGTTTATTAGTTTTTTAAAATATGGCTCACGTTAAATTAACATTTATTAACTCTAAATTTAAAAAATTTTAGTTTTGAAAAGAATTCATATTATTATAATTATAATTATTACATTATTATTATAATTCAATGGGCATCGTATTTTTTTATTGGCGAAATAAATATTAGCTTAGAAACAGATAAAAATGATAATAATGTTCTTATAATTTTAATAAAATAACTTTAATTATAGTCGATAAACGTTTATCTATACATAATAAAATGTCATTACTTTTAGTAACACATCAGTATTGATAAATGCCCATAAGATAAATGAAAGTCGCATTATAATTGTCATTATAAAAGGTTATTTGAAATGATGTCAACATCAAATTATTTTATGAAAACACTGACTCATTTCTGTCGTTGAATACTTTAAAACATGTATAGTATATACAAAAATGCATGTCAATTAAAATATAAAAAATGAACCGTAATAATAAGATAAAAAAAACCTAAATCGCTATAATTATATAGAAGAGTTGTTCAAACTCTCTGGGTATAGGTTAAGTATGTCTGTGACACGTATTAAAATTAAATCCTATCAAAAGCATGAAAAAAAACTTCAAGTTAAAAATGCTTAGAACGCTTAATTATTGAACAATATCAAAACCTTTCTACATAATACAATACATATATTGGGTTCCTATATTTAGAGTATTTACATAATAAATACTTGAAAAAAATATACACTTTTGCTTTTGCCCGACAAGTGATCGAGTAAATATTGTGCGAGTCATTTGTAAAAATGGAATAATAAGGAACGTAAACGATTATTGAGACAAATTTACGTTAGTGTAGTTACGAGCTATGGAATAACGTAAAAAAAAATTATGTTCGAATTAAAATAACAATGATTTTTAAGGTTCGACAATAATCGTTTTTGAACAAATGAAGAAGAAAGAAGAATTCGTCAGGGTCGCAGTTTTATCTTACAATGATATATATTATTATAGTATTGTTGATAAAGGTGTAAAATTGTTATTTCTTTCTAACCCGACAAGATTACTGGCATTCTATTTTTTTTTTTTGCTCAGAAGACGGTCATACGTGTACATTCTCGGACGTTAATAGTTTTGTGACGACTTTGAATAAACACCAGCAGCATCAGCAGCAACATCATTTTTCAACAACACAATGGACCGTACTCGCACTGCCGCGCATCGGTTTCGCGTCATTTGTGCTGCACACAACAGATTTTATTATTATCATTACATTACGTTCGGTTTTTTGAGTTTGACAAAAACCAAATGCTGCAAAGAATTGATCGTTATGAATTCGATTTGAGGCGCGAGGCAATAAATAGGAGTTTAATTTTTTTTCCATTGAAACTACCTGGTCGAGAGGGTAGAACGAGTCGATTATATTTTTATAGCAACACGTGTACGCGCTCAATGTGTTATTTAACGATCGCTATCGTCGTCCTAGGCACCGTATAATAGACGAGAACAAGGTATTTCTGACGTGATTTACTGCTAAGACAGTTAAGTCGGGTAAGCAATGTGGCAAAGAGCGATTTTCCACTTTCCAAAGAAGGAAATCGTCAATGGTCAGTAGCTATTCAAAAGAGTATCGTTTTCAGCATCCCTCGAGAGTTAATCGATTTCGGGTGATTTTTCAGACATTTTCAAACTGCTTGATGATATTCCAAAACGCTCATTTTTTACCAAACGCAATGACAGCTTTACATAATCGCTGAAATCTATCCACTTGTTTTAGTTTTCATTTACTCTTGACATCGGTTTTGTTCAGTATAATTACTTGAAAATTATCTTAAAATGTAAGTATTGATTTTTATACTCAAATTAATTTCTGTCCCCAAAAACGATTTCTACGCTTAAGAGTTTTGGTCATCGCTATCTAAACAATAACTGGATTCTATCATTCGACTATTCCGAAGAATGCATTGATTTGATCTTATGCTGTGAAGTGGCGAGTGCATTTGTTGTTTGCGCACGCGTTTCTATACGTGTATTGTTTCTATCTTTCTCGATCGTTTATGAGCGGCTGCAGTGCGGTGTAATTGGAGGTAAAAAATGCTTGTAAGTGTCACGGGCGCATCAACCGTGTAGACGATGTGATTGTGATGACGTTGATGCATTGCGAAGAGTTTTACATGCATACAAACCACCGGTACGATTGGTCGACAATCCAATAATTAATCAAGTGATTGATTTTACCTGGATTATAAGTGAACATATGGGTACATTGATATAATCAGTTTTTTTTTTATTGGGCATTGCGTGCAGTCACTGACCCGTGAGTTTTTGGCGAACCTACGGTACTTAAATACACTAATGGAATGAAAAAAACTGCAACGTCTAAACGTATATGGGGTAATTTCAAAGTATAATAAGTGTTTATAGAAAAAAAAAATCAAATAACAATGCCACGACTGGTTTTTCGCCTTTTTAAACGGCGGCGGCGGCGGTACGGTCCGGACGTTCATATGACAGACAGCTCCGTATAATACCTCTAAAAGGGAATGGAACTTTTAGCCGTTATTACCGTGACAGTTACACACCATTGCTGCCACAACAGTCGCAATGCTCTGCCGGCGTTTTTGTTCATTCATCGCGTGCTCTACAAACTACCGAAAAGCATTTTTTTATTTAGTGATCAAATTATATTGTGTTTACCATCTGTTGATATGTAAAAATGGTTACAATTTGCACGGACAATAGTATACCGAATATAAACTGGCCATAAAAATGCACCCCATTAAAAAGTTTTTACAATTATAATTATACATTGGTTTTGTAAATAAAAACATTACTTCAAACCATATTTGAATAAAATTCATACAACTTTTTTTTTCATTAAATTCTGTAAACAAAAACTTTAAAATATAGACATATAATTTCAATAATATATGTTTCAAAAATTAAAAAACAAAAATAGGACCTCCTTTGAAGTATACCTAACGTGGCACCAGATAGAAATCGTTGACATAAAAACCGGATTAGGTCCTATACAAATGAATCGGGATTGAATTTCATAGTTGAAACAAATGATCTCACATGATATATTAAGTGAGATCATCTACATCAAGTATATATTCTAAATATAAAATATTTAAACATTTTTTTGTGTAATATGATTGTTAACATTTTACTTTCATATTTATAATTCCAAAGTTTGAAATACTTTTACAGTATTACACCATTATCCGTTGAATAATTCTTAACATCTTCAAGAGCTTAAATTGTTGTTTAGAGAATGTATTTTTTTAGAAGGTATCTACGTTTCTTTTACGGCGCAATGGGAGGAGTTAAAACGTAGGCGAGGTCTAACGAATTCCAAACCTGGGAAAGAGGAGGATCTTTATGAGAACTTGTTTTAGGTATTAATACTAATTAGTTTGTTAAAGTTTTTTTCATGTCACAGAAATTTAAGCATAATTAATCTTTAAGATTCATAAGCCCTTCGGTTCTATTATACTATGCTTAATAATACCATTTTATGATCTAAATAAAACAAATTTATATGCTTTTTTTTTTAAATTTGAAAAAATGTCGAATAAAAACTTTTTTGTAAAAAATAATTTTATTATTATTGATTTTAATCGACGATTACTTTTTTTGTTACAAGTTAAATGCAACATAATTGCATAATTTCCTATAATTTGCATCTTATTCGATTTTTGTGTTTTTTTCTACAACCCACTTCAATGAAACTTTTTTTATTCGCCAAAACAAAAGTAATTATCAAACACAATATTAAATGCAAAATTAATTTACCAAGCTTACGTTACTTTGAATAATAAAAGTAACGATCTAATAATTGAAAATACTTCAACTTTTAACTTAACGAACATTTAAATTGCATCTTGATTTACTCGCTTACATGTGTAATTTTATTTTATAAGTATTTCTCAAACTCTAGTTGATACAAGTCGAGCGCTGTTAACGGTGTCGCGGTGTGGCATTCATCGATCAGAATTGCTAGTTATTTGTTTAACATATAAACGGAGCAAGCCGATGTTGGGCTGTCCGAGATTATCTTAAGCCATCTGCACATTCTGCACACATGCACATGAACGTGGCTGTCAATCACACCACTGCAACGACGGATCCCATTACGGAGGATTTCCCTTCAACGGCATCATAGCACCGCTAACGATGTGCAGGTAAAAAGAAAATATATAAATTTTCATTCAACGCATGCATAATTGATTTTCATGGCTCATGTGGGAAGATATATTATACATAGTTAGGGCCACCACGATCCTTAATAGGATGACGCTGAATAATCCGAGAAAGAAGTCACCATTCGTGTCTTGGTCCGTAATAATAATTTTTATTATAATTGTTATGATTAGTTGTATTTTCTTGTATTAATTATTACCACAAGATAAGACATAAACATTTAAAATGTCATACTTTGTTTCCCTAATTCAATATGTAGCATTTTTATTATTTTGAATTCTTTTTATGGTATCTATTCTTAATTTACGTTAGTTGAATAATTCAAATTTTCATTTTTGTAATGTTCTAATCCCATATTCATATTACTTGTTAGTTCATCATCAAAATATTTTCATAAAACCAGAGCAGTGCCTACAAATGTCGGGGAAGTTAAAATAAATGGAACAGTGCTTAACAACTTTAATAAAAATAATAGAAATCATCTTGGTAAAGCGATAACCACACTCGTTTAACAACAGAATTGTTGATCCATTTAAATGAAAAACTTTTTAATGTTTTATGTAAGTCACTGTTAGTTTAAATACGCCTCCCAATATATTTTGGGAATCCTTTACTACTCCGCAGTATCTACGGTTTATAGAATATCAGACTAACTATAAAAGAAGCATGAATAATACCAAATATAATAATATAACAGGGATAATTTCGATGTAAAATATAAAAAAACAAAACAAGACTACAGCAGAGAAGTCAAATAAAGGAACAATTACAACAAAGGTATGAAAATAATGTCTAATTATTTGACATATTCAACACTACCCTCTCTTAAAAAACTTTCTTTAATACTAGCTAAGAAAAAAGGAAGTTAAACATAAATAGAATAATAAAAATATAACAATTCTGTAAAATTATATTAAAACTTTATACAGAATGGCCCATCACTCACTGACAACTTAAATAACTTTTGATCCAGTTAATATTTTTAGCTGATTTTTTTTTAAATAATAGTTATACGTTAGGTCTATAGCTATATCTCAATAATTAATTTTTTTACATTTTATTAAAAATATTAATTATTTTTAAATTTTAAATAAAATGTAAAAAAAAAATCTAAGATAGCTATTTTGTAGAGTAGAATTTAAGAAAAATTTTAGTAAAAAAATATCTTATTAATATTCAGTAGTAAATATTCTGTAGCGTTTTGAAGTTTGTGAAAATTTGAATTTTCATGTATTATTTTACGGTATTAAACATTGAAATACGTATTGAGACAGAAGAAAACGCTATCTTTTCATGATTACTGTGTATACATAAGATGATAATGTGTATACATTACAAACTTGGCATTAATACCATGATAAGAAATTAGATAAGGCAATTATTACTTATCACTCTCATTCAAAAGTATATTGAAACACTGCAATACACGTCTTCATTGGACAAAATATATATTCTATCAATCGCATAATCGTATTTAGTAATTTACTTAAGATTAAAAAAAACATAGTGACTCTAGACTTGACCTGACTAAATCCATTAATTACTGTTAGTCAGTCTTTTCTAACAAGTTCAATGAACTGATAGGACCTTTTCATAATTTTCTTAATGCTTTCTACATTTCTTTCAATTTTAACGAGGCACTTATTAACTGAACTTAAGGTTTTGGTGATAAGCGTTTATACTGAAAGTAGTCAAGATACTTAGAGTTAGATGTAAAGTAACACATATTCAGTTATTTTTTTTTATTTGAGGAGAGGATTTAGTGATGTTTTCAATACCAATATGAATAGATCTTTAATTGATATTTTACCAGCACTGACTATAAACAGGAATAAAAGAAAAATAGAAAGAGGTGACATATAAATTAAAAATAAAAAAAGATAATTGTAAATATGGATGAAATTAAATTTTTTCAAGAAAACAAAAAGTTTTAAGTGTCAATGGCTAATTTTGAACTTTTTAAAATTATTTTTTGTTTTATAAATAGTGTTCTTAAATTTTAAAAGGTTTTCATAATTAAAGTATATGATTATTAGCTAATATAAAATTATATTTTAAGGTTTTTTTATAATATGTAAGATATCCATTGTTTGTGACATATGCCAGAAATTAATTAATTATGGTTTTCGGAAATGTATTTTTTGAACTTGATTTTCATTGTTTAGTAATGAAAGTAACCACAGAATTAATTTTGTGTATGAAAATATATTTTTAATAAATTTTAAGTACTGCAATAATACATTTTTATTTTATACTATCGTAAACTTGACAAATTAAACTTATCTCATGGTAAGTATAAATATAAATGATGATTTTATATTTCTGAGCCTTACTAAAGAAATTAAAAAACGATGGATAAAGACAAATTCAATGTAAAAATGACTGCAATGTCGTAAAAAATAAAAAATTGAAAAAGTACCAGGAAGCATAGTAACTTTTTATAGATCACATTGGTAGGGTTCTGAACCAACGTTTAAAGTTATTTGTTATAAAACCATAAAATTAGATATTGAACTGACGCCCTTAAGGTATTGGATATACTTCTGTCTATCACTAAAGGTACCATGCGTTTGAAATTTGATAGGAATAAGTCTATAAAAACCCCTATGGAGCAATTTTACGTCACAATTTATTCTAAAAAACGAAAACTTCATTTCCAAAAATATTTCCAAAATGGTAGATCATGTATTGTCCGGTAAAGATAACGAGCCTCTAGGGTGCTATTGTTTATGAAGTGTAATGTATTTTATCTTTTAACCAGTTTCACTATAAATTCGATTTTTATTTACCACACATCACGAGGGCGACGATTATTTTACGGTGTACTTCCATTGCGGAAAGGATTTTTAAAGTAATTGTGAGGTCGGCCATTACTAACCGATAGCAGTGCTGGGACGTTTTTGTTACAAATAGCAAACTCTGTCCTTAATTCGGATATGCCTTGATATATTCAAACAATGTATAGGGCAGATGAGGCTATTAAATTTCTTTTCAATTGGATTTTCTCCCCAGAGTGTAACCGCACTAGTAGTTACCAAAAATAAAATGATCACGTTCAATAACAGTAGTAAAAGATATTGGATTTGACCGATCAAATCACATCCCAAAAAATGTATTACTACACACTTAGTGTGCCTTGTTCCTGTTGGCGTTTTAATAAATTACTACACCTTATAATAGTTGTTTTATATTATTAAATATCGTATTTGAACTGTTTTACACTAATACCATGACTGCTTAAACAGAAGTAATATGCTAATAATATTATAGATCCGGTGGTTCGTCATAGGAGATGTTTTCGATGGAGATTCGTTATTGTAGTACGTTAATAATTAAATTTATTAACTACGCATTTAATAACCCAAAGTAATTATTCTATTATAAAATTATCAACATTATATAGTGTATTGTCGAAATGAGAATTCGTCAACTCGAATGAAAATAATCCACAATGAATTTGCTGAATTATAATAGAACGTTTTTCAAAATAGACTATTGGAACCAGGTTTTTTTTTATTTAGCTTATTCATTATTTAATGTAAGCAACTTTATTTAGACTTTAAAAGATTCAAAAATGATTATTTAATATGGAATAAAAACATTTGCATAAAAACCTTTTAATTATAATGCGGCTAATGATGAAATTTCTCAGATTTTTAAAACTGTCTAACCAACAGTGAAGAAACTCATAGTTAATTATATAATTAATTACATCGCATTATTGAGTGATTTTCAAATTGATACGAATATATATAACATAAAAGAACATGTTTATTATCCGTTCGTTAAATAACAAAAATTTTATTATAAATAAAAACCTCCAGTATAAAGTAATACATTTATTATTCAGATTATTAGGTGATAGTATCAAATAACATAAAATTAGAGTATATGTAAGGGTGCTGTCATTTTTCAAAAGAGATGAGCAATAAGTCCTTGTTTAACTATAATCCACTTTATACTAGTTTGAGGGTATATATTATAACTGGCCACCCTCATGTACATGTAATATGAAAATGAAACTTCCGCAAATTATAAATAAATCACACGTGATATAAATACTAACTTATTTATTTACCTCTTAATATAAAGATTAGCATTTAAAACAATTCATTTTTAATTCTATAATTATTAATTACTATAATTATTTTGTGCTAGTTTGTAATTTTAAGCTTGGATACTTCTGGTTAAATTTTTAATGCGGAGATTACATTTTTCAATAGATAGACTTAAAAGCTTTTTTCGCTTATCGATCACTAACACTGGCACTAAAATTATGCATACATTATAGTAATAATTAAACGAAAAAAACGACGAGGTTTAAACCCTGACAACCACCACTATTGAACGCACAGACCTGAAAAAAGTCAACAATTACTAATCTTAAAATTAATGATGGGAATTTTGGAATTATATTTATACAATCGAATAGATTATTTTTAGCATGAACTATTCGAATATATTGTGTAACTATCAAATATTTTTTGAATGACTATCAAATAGTTCGATAGTTACTATTCGATAATTCCCATCACTACTTAAAATACTAAATGCTAATATATATACTTTGCGTGCATTAAATACTAAAACCAAAAAATTAAATTAAATATTTAGCATTATTACTATGTTCTTTATAATCATNAAATTAAATATTTAGCATTAATACTATGTTCTTTATAATCATAACTTAAGAAAAATAAAATGTTGGGTATAAAACAATAGAATATTTCAAGAAACTTCTAATAGATTTTTCACTAAACAGTTTGATAATTATTTTATTTTATTTATTGTTGTAATTTTGCTATACTATATTCACTTTTGATGTATTTATTGTAATAGAATTTAATCATGTTCAAAATTACTCAAACAAAATTGCAATATAATTAAGATATGCTTATGATAATAAATTTTCTATTTTTTTTTTTTATTAGCCAATTAATGAATTTAAATACTCTTATATTTGTAAAAAAAAAAATATCCTTTACAATGAAAATTTTTTAGTAAATTGTATATGTTTCATGATAAATAACTAATTTTTATTATATTTAATTTATACTGGTCAAAATATTTACTATGGAAACGATAATTCATGCAACGACGTAATAAACAAAAGATTTTATCGTCACTCGAGTTGAAAAATTCGTAAGTTTTAACGTTTAAAACAACATCTCTGTGTTTTTGACTATAAAAATTTTTCTGAATATTTTCAATTCATCACCTACGGAGCCTAAAAGGTTACAACACTTTGTCTTTGTGAAAATGTTGATCCAAAAAGACCATTTTTATTTATTAGTATTATCGTTCGTAGTATATTTTTGTACTTCGAACTTGTACATTAAAGCTTTCATTTTTGTATGCGTGTTTTTGGAAGCTTTGCCAGACCCACTACAAAATTCTCAAGTAAGTAAATCAGTGAGACGAAAAAAACTTACACTAAAAAAGTTAGAACCTGTATCGTTGCCAGAGGATCACGAAAATCAATTATCCGGAGAAAAACTCACTTTGAATTCGTGTCCCACAACATTACCGTCGACTTGTACGTCGAAAATTAGCTCACCACCACTTCCATCAGTCAACACAGAACATCATGCACCAGCTCCTGTGCCAATAATGTCTCCTCCATCGATACCGTCCTCTATTCCAACACCTCCCTCAATGATATCAGGATGTACATCTACAAGTCGCACATCCTCAATCAAACCCACGGTCGTTAAAACAAAAACAATCAACTGGACTAAAGTTAACAACCAAAATATTGAAAATTCTTTGTGGTCGACGTTGGAACCTCTGCATCTTGCAATTGAATGTCAAGATATTGTAGAGTTGTTTGGTGAAAAACCGCGATCCAATACATCGCCTATTCAAAACGCTAAACTTAAATCTACTGCGACCAACGTTTTAGACTCTAAGAGAAGTCTCGCGATTAACATAATGTTAAAACAATTAAAATCAAAGCCTGAAGAATTTTTCAAGTGTTTAGAGGATGGAAGTATGATTGCTATTGAAAAATTAGAAGCGGTAAAAAGAATATTGCCCATAAGCGCTGACTTAAAGGCTATTGAAAAATTCAGCGGAGACATTATGACACTTGGCAAGGCGGAACAGTTTTGTGTTAAGCTTAACGAAATTCCGTATTATCAATTGAAAATCGACCTTACGATGTTAAAGGAAGAGTGGCCTTTCATATATTCGGAATCTCTTGAGACATTAAAAAATTATCAACAAACCTGTTCCACATTAATTAATGACAAATCGTTGACACAATTTTTGTCCGTTGTATTACATTTAGGCAATAAATTGAACGCAGTAAGTGTGAATGATATTTTTATGTCTCTATAATAAGAATCATTTAAGTATGAAATCAATACGCATTAGTATGTCGTATTAATTTTATACTCAAACGGCATATATAAAAAAAATACACCAGTTTATTAGTATACACAAAGTTGTTTAATATTTTCTCGTTCATGTATTTTATTATTCATGCTTATTTTATTATTTATTAATTATTATTAATCGAAACTACAAAATTAAAAAAATATGTAATATTGTATTTATGCTGAAAAATTAAATAAATAAGTTATTAATTAAAACATGATTATGTTAGGGAAGTTATGCTGGTGAAGCAAACGGTTTCACGTTGGGTAGTTTGCCTAAACTGATAGGTACTCGGTCTAACAAGCCAAATGTTACCTTCGTCCACTTGGCTGTAGAAATGGCTGAAAAATGTACAAATAATACTTTTAGTTTTTTGAATTTGCGTTCATCATTGAACAAACTGTCAAAAACTTCATTTGAATGTTTGGAAGCTGAGCTTCGTAATCGTTCTCGCCATATAAAAAACTTTAAATCTACACTGGCACAAGAGAACTATTCTCAAGTTATTAAAAAACATCTAATAGAGTTTATCTGTCAAGCAGATAAGGATATTGATGTACTTAATGATAATTTTAAAACAACGGTAGATCTTATAACAAATTTAGCTTCTCATTTTGGCGAGAACACGAAATCTTTTAATGTGGAAGAATGTTTCTCTATACTCGATAAATTTTTTGAACAAATTCATATTATTATTAAAGAAAATGAAAACAAAAAAGCTCATACTGAATCAAATGTTAACAATGATGAAAAGAACGGTATTGCATGCAAGTCTGTTGATACCAATTTTAATAAAAATACACATTCCAGATTCGAGGACAAGCAACTTAGTAATAGAGAATTGCTTATGAACCAAATTAAAAAAGGTTCTTTTTCGTTAAAAAGCATTCATTGAATCAATCCCTACTTATGAAAAATGTAATTTGAACATTTTTTTCCTGTATAATTTAAATTTTTATTTTCCTTATTGAATATTTTACTTATTACGATGTAATTTTTTTTTTTTTTGAAATATTTATTATGCACTCATATATTTTATTTTTCTATTTTGGTTTTAATCAATTTTTCTTATACTTATGAATGTTTTTATGTATATTTTCGTATTGCGAATAAAAAAAATTATTGTTAATATTTTGGTTGCAATTAATGAAATACTGTGTCTTTCAAATCTACATCAAATTTAACTTTTTACTTTGAGTAACAATATAAAAAAAATTCTCTCGTCGAGTTTTCTATTATGTGATACTAATCATCAAGGTAAAAATACTTACAATCTCCACGGTGTAAATTTACTTTAAGATTAAAAAAATGAAAAAATCTCAACAATTGGTTTCCTTAAAGTAATTTTATAGTTTAAGTAAAACTTCCATTTAATTTTTTACTTTTTTTTTATGTTTTCTATATACGCAATTGTATTTAAGGGTTGATGGCTAGTCATGTTAATATTGTCAGATTTCAATATACAGTTAAGTCTATTGTTCTTGATTCTACTTTGCCGGGTCACCACTATACTGGGGTCATTTTTAAATACAATTATTGAACTTTTGATAATATTAAGGTTAATATACATGTCTATTGTATTTACTTTCTTTAGTCCCTAAATCTAAATAATTTTTAAATAAGTAATTAACGTTTAATAGATAAAGTTAAGATAAAAAATAATAATAAATATTTAAAGGCATTATGGATTGATGCATTTTTCATTAAAAGTATACAGTATATATTTATGAATATGATATTGTTTGATTTACCCAAAGTAAAAATTAAAAATATCTATTGCTACAGGAAATTATGAAAATATATATTTTTTCTGCAGTTATAGGTATTTTTAATGTTTACATTGGATTTATTTCAATTATTCTTTTGTCTAATTTCTTTGTATGTACTTATTTTTAGAATGTTGATTTAGCTTTTGTTAAAACTATTGATATTAAATGGTTTTTGTATAGTTTCTGCTATACAAACAATAAATAATTTATTGTTTTTATATTACCTTTACATTATTATCTATTAAATACTTTAATTAAATCAAAAGTATAACGTGAGATATATATTATAAATAAATAACACTTAATTAAAATATAAGTTTATATAAGTAAAAATATCTAGGAAACAGCAATTTTTTTTTGCGCATTGTGTATTTATTACGTTTTTATTAGCCAATAGTGATACTAAAATCAATTTTAAATAATTTTATTTTCTAATAAATTCTGTTGGTTAAGATTTAAATAGCATTTGATGTGTCTCTGTATTTAATAAACGCTCTAATCATTTGTATTTTAGTATGACATGTTAAAAAAAACGGATTTTTTTTTTCAGTTATTCTTATTATACTTTAGAGCTTTATTTGAATTTATGATAGCATAACTATTAAATAATTTATCTTGGAAATCAAATAGGTTCAAAATGTTTGTATTTATTTTATTTTTTAATAAAATTGTATGATTATAATTTCATGAATTATATATGATCCACCGATAATTCATGTAAAAAGGAGTTTATCTACAATAATTTTAATAACTATAAGTTTATAATACTCCACAATGGTAATAGTATTCTGCTCGTTAACTAAAGAGTAAAGAGAGCGTAACATGCTTGTATTTTGCACGATTGTATATTTGGTATCAATGTCTAATAGTGAACGGAAAAAAATAAAAAACCCAGCACAAATGCTAGTAAAGGGTCATATTTTGAAAAAAATTATATTAAACAAAAGGAAAACACTTAAGGTGTTTATTTTAAAAAAAAATTATTTTGATTTGTTCATTTTTAAAAATTTTATAGTAATTTTAAGAATATTATATTACTTAAATACGAAATACGAAAATTAGGTTCTTCCGACTTGTTTGTTAATAATACATTAAATATTTTTCTGAAATTAGGATAAATGTAAACGAACATTTTCATTGATATTATGTATTAATGGCAACATTTTTTTGAAAAATTTCGGAAAAAAATTAGGATCATTACAATATTATGACGAGTAAAATAAAAACAATTAATAAATGAACAAAATTTAAACAACAAACAATTGATTAATTTCGAATTGGATTCAGTAGGTATTAAACAATACATATGAATAACGTAATAGTAAACGAAGAATGCCAGAAAATTCTATAAATTTGATAAGACAAGACTGTCATAACGTAAAACAGAGTATGTGGAACTGCCACTTCTTTGTCCAATAAATAGATCCAAACCTATAATTGATTTTTGTAAATAAAAATAATAGTATTATTTAGCTCTACTAATGAAGCCACTGTACAATATTTTTATCGAATTTTAATACACTTCACAAATAGAGATGCTTTAGTTTTAATTCTAAATTTTAAAGTAAAACGGATCTCAAAAACTATTTTTTTCCATTTTACAATGTATTTAAGTTTTACGGTCTTACAAAAGTTTGATAAAATAGTATTCTAATTTTCTTTTCACATTAAGATTAAAATGTCAATAACACAAAAAATTCATACTTTTTATAGTTTTCAATAAAATTAAAAAAGTATTTAGTATTTTTAACATATTTTTGCCTGCTTAAAAAAATTGTATAATGTTGGTATTTATTGGCGATAGTATGAAAGTGCTTTAACTTATTTCTCGTTAAATACATGATGGCAATAAATTATAAAATGTACAATATACCAGTTGTATATTGTTATCGCGTTTTAATAGCTTACATCTGGTTGATCGTGAGTAGGTATTACTCGATTTCAAATAAGCACTAAAACAGATGTACAACAAAATAGTTTTCTTATATAAAATAAAAAAGAAATCATCTCAGGATAATAATAAATAAACAAGTTGTTCCTGTCCCTGTATTAAGCGACATGTTAACATTGAATGCATTCGATAAGTGTTAAACGCTCAAAGCAATTTAAATAACGATTGAAAACGCGTTTTACTTAAACATACATAAATAACAGAGAGTGTACAAGTAAATCCAACACAGTATTTAGATGATCTGCCAATTACGCTAGAAACGAATTATGGTCAAACATAATGAGCTGTGGAAAACGGTTAATCATGTCCAAAGTACAAGTCCATATAATAAACCAAATAGAATTGTGTGAATACCATTTGCATTACTTAAAATGCAGTAAAAAAAAAAAATAAATAATAAAAACCAAAGATGGAAATAATGAAGACGCTTTATATTATTCAGATACTAAACACGGTGTTCTTATAATTTGGACGCATAGCTGTGTTATAGTGACACGATGGAAAAAAAAATACTCGTCAGGTCGTTAGTACCCATTTCCACACGTGAAGAATTCGAATCAGCATTCCGCATTACGGATCTGTTATACAACGTACACGTTGACTGTTATCTATGATCTTAATTTCTTAATTAGGTATTCTCAAAGAAGTTTCCGACCAATTTAATGGATTCTGCTCGGTGACATCATAATTGCGCTGCTCACACCGTAACCGTGTAGACCATATGTCTGTTATAAGGTAAGTAAATAATGTCGTGATGAATTTTACCAAATTACTGTATGATTATAATTATTTTCCGTTTGTACTAGGGCTATATCTGTGCGACGTTTGTTATTTAAGTATTTTCTATTTGTGTCATATTGTTCACACGCCAAGGCTGATGATTTATTATGCCGAGAAACTACAAACAAAGTAAAATAACAATTAAACGATGAGAAAAAATACCTTATAAGATTGCGTTGCCAGTTGACTCGATACAAATAATAAAACATCGAGAAATAGCTTTGCTACTCTAAATACAATCATTGCAACCCAAAATCTTTTATTGACCCAGAAATATCTTTCTCGTTATTCAATTTTTATCATCTCTACATTTCTATTGTAATCTTTCTTTTAACAATAATAAATGTAGGCTTAGTTGTATCACAATTACACCGGCACACAAAAAAAAAAAAGTTGTCTGTACTTTTGACCGGACCCACCTACGGACATGTATTTTGACCCGCTGAATCCGAATTTGAAGTCCGTTTGTCCCGGTCACCCTTCAGATTTGAGTAAAATGCAAAAAAACCCAAAAAATTGCAATAAATCATGAAAAATCGAAATTATTGAGAAGAGAACAATTTTTTGGATTTAGATTAAGTATGATTTTTATGTATTTTATTCCACTGAATTTGAATCTGAAGTCTTCTTGTCCCATTAACAATTTAAAATTTAAAAAAAATCTCAAAAAATCAGGAAAATTGTAGTTATAAAAACGGTAGCACAGTGGGGTCGAGGCACAGTGTAGACAAGGCATAGATGGGACAAGTATAGATGATATTTGACAGTGATTAAAATCATTATCATAAGAAACGCTTCGATGCAAATCTGTAGATAGTGTTTCATTTAGAGAAATTGGTGGATTATTCCAAAAGCAACATCAACTCTTATTTCTTTGAGTATATCCTAATTAGTAGTAATTAATTATAATTATTAAATTTAGTATGAAATTGATATTCAATAATTTAATATTGTAATTTAAACGGAGAAATTATAAAAATAATAAAGAAGTTGTATATTGCATTATTTTTACGTGTATAAATATTTAAAGGGTTTGATACAATAAATTTCAATAAAAACTGTTTGTTACTATAAATAAATGCACTGAACTACAAGGAACATTCATCAGTAACAAAAATATACCATTCTAAATCAACTTTTCGCGATGTTTTCAAATCTGCAATTAGACTTTTTCTATCACTTCTAAGTTTTAATATTATTAAAAATTAGTATTTACATATAAAAAATTCGCATCGAAGCTACAAAATGGGCTTTTTAAGCTAACAAAATTACTTTTTCGACTTTAAAAAATTTAATAAGTTTAATTTCTTTAATTTCTATGAACTTTATTCTATGTCAATTAAATTATATAATATTCATGAAAGTCAATATATTCTCCTAATAAGATATTTTAAAATAAAATAAAATACAAAACCTAGAATTTTAATAGAAAAATAGCATATTTTTGAATACGGTAGCCATTTGCGCATAGAAGATAGGTCGTCGGGACAAATTTTTTTTTTTATTTTATAGTACATAAAATAAGCTTTAATTTGATATATGTTTAAAGGACGCAGTATTTCCGGAACATTTTCAAAAATTAAGTTGAAAAAGTTAGTTTTTGTAAAAAAGTTACTATTTTAAATCCCCCCAATGAGCAGGTTAAGTGTTAGATTTTCATAAAAATGATATCAAATGAAAGGGAAATATCTAAGGTTTTAGTACAAAAAATATTATGTTGATTTGTTTATTTTTGAAAAAGTTATGGAAGTTTTAAGAAAAAAAAGTAAAAAAAATGACAAAATTTACCGATTTTTAAATTTGTAATTTTTTTAGATATTTCCCCCATTTTCGGGGAACAAGGGAAAATTTTTTAAATTAAATAAAACCTTATTTTTAGTAAGTCAAAATCAAAAAAAAAATTATTTTTTATTTTTCCTAATATCATAAGGTAATTAGCAATTTGATTTGCAATTTAAATATTTTATTCGAGAAATACTCAATCTAAATCCAAAAAATTGTTTTCTTCTCAATAATTTCGATTTTTCATGATTTATTGCAATTTTTTGGGTTTTTTTGCTATTTTTCAAATGTTGACGACTCAACGGGCTAATTAACGTTCAGATTCAGTCTCAGTAAATTGAAATACATAAAAATCATACTTGATTAAGGTCCAAAAAATTTTTTTCATCGCTTTGACTGCAGTTTTTCGCAATTTTTTGGGTTTTTTTGCATTTTACTCAAATCTTAAGGGTGACCGGGCCAAACGGACTTCAAATTCGGATTCAGCGGGTCAAAATACATGTCCGTAGGTGGGTCCGGTCAAAAGTACAGACAACTTTTTTTTTTTTGTGTGCCGGTGTTATCATTTAAAATTTTTTGGGCATTTTCCGCTTAATAATAAAACAGTCATAAAAATAAGATATTTAATTAAAATAAAAATAATATATATTTATTTGATCTGTGAGATTTTTACTTCATTTAAATCTATTTTGCCAAAAATTGAGCTTGATATCTACAAAGCTATTCAAGGACAATCTAATTAAAAAATATCAAGTATTTAGATGTTGTGTGATTTCAAATAAAAAAATAATTAAAATGTTTTTTAGCACATATTTGATGTTCAAACAATGTATGTACTGAAAAAATAGGAGTATTTAAAATAGAGTAAACGAATAAATATTTTATTGGTACAATTATTTAATATTGGAACGTCAATCCACATGAAAATTATTAAACAAGTACTCCATTGATAGATTATAATTATTATTTATTAAATGAATGCGCACTACAATTAACTTGCAATATACCTTACGTGATATATACATTTTTTTTAGATACCAATTATTTATTATTACATACTATGTAATAATTGGGTATTAAAACCAACCAATTAAAACTTAAATTGTTACAAAGTGCCTAGACTTGATTTCACGCAAATAAATATGAGCTAATGAACACCAAATAGCTAATAATTACTATAATATAGTTCGTTTAAGTTAAGTAACAAGAAATTAGATACTTTGCTTTAAGCATAATAATTATTGAAAATATTTTGTGTTTCAAAGACCTCTCGCTAAATGAATTCAAAACTGTTGGTAATATTTATAGTAACAAAAATATCATGTTTACATTGTGTTTTTATTATTTTTACCAATTCAAATTTATGTTTTTTTGAAAATGTTGCCGATTATTAAAAAGTTACTAAGTATTGTCGTATACTTCTCAGCACGACAAACACACCCACATAAATAAAAGTACTGATATTTAAAACTGAAAAGAAAACACTAAACTGAAATCCTATCCAGCAAGAATAACAGGAGATCACGCATACAGAGTTAAATTTAATAATGACACAATGAATTATTACACAATATTCTATATTACATATTTCCTTTGAAATGTAAAAGTACAATAAGATAAAATCTTAGCGTGTCGCTAGACTTCCTCGGCAGCGGACCAATGGGTTCCCCACATTCAGATTACTCATACTTAAATACTAATGCCCTACTTCACTAATAATTAACAAGTACATGTTTAAAATCATAAACAAAATAAATAAACAACACAACTATAATACACATACTATTATATAGTTTTCTATTTTTCATATTTCAAACATATTAAGCGTTCACTTAGAGAAAAACCTCGATCTATATAATAAATTCATTGTTCAATTTGATAAATATATCATTACTATTGAATCTATGATATATTTATCAATACGATAATTTTTTTTCTTGTCTTGAACAATAATTATTTATACGAATAATTATTTTGTTCGTATTAATAAAACATTATCATAAACCCTTGATAAAATTTCTCTATCAAAATTGATTGAGGTTTTTCTTTGGGTGTAGGTAAACTAATTGATATGTATGAGGTGCGGCCAAATGATTTAATTACCAAAAAGTATTTTTTCCGAAATCAATAAAAAAAACTGCATTTTTCCATAAGGAGCCATTGATAACTTTATCATTGGGTGCTCGTTTTTACAATTTATAAAGGGTTGCATTTTTTTCACAGTATTGACGAGGATATAGAGATAAATTTGAAATAATAAAAATTAAAAATTGTTGGTGTTTAGATCATGTGGCTTTACCACGTCTCATATATATTTGTATGTATATATGCTTAAATTATTAATACAGAGTGATTAATTAAGAATACTACTCAAATAAAAATCATTATTGCATGAAAAATTGAGAGGTATCTTCTTAATAAATCACACTATATATTTAAGAAAATAATTTTACCTTTTATTGTGTCCCTAATCGTTTTTCATAATATACTAAATACTTTTATGAATGGAACCTTGGAAGATTGTAATATTTTTATCTATTTAAACGTAGGGCTTATCCAATTATAATACTCAAGACACTATGAGCAAATTAAATAAGTTCAACATCCAGAAGTGTACATTATTATACACCATTGAAGTCATAGTTCATTCTGAACGAGTACCTACAGTGTAATAGATAGAAACTGTGGACTTAACCAATTAAAGTTTCTATAGGCCGACCATGTTCTGGTGGTTTTATTTAGAATATATAAAACCTATTTCCTTTTTAACATTGGCAAAATTTAGCATGTGCCAGGCGGAATTAGCCCTGTGGGATCGGTTGACAGTATAAAATTAAGTTTCGGATCCAATAGAAGCGCATACGTCGTTAACCAAATTCATGTTTTATGGTTATTTACACTCTAACATCATTGCCGTTTGAAAAACGGGCGATTTCACCAAATTGAATCGGCTGAATGGTTGTGCCGAATACACACACCAATTTCCTCCATAATAACGTAACGTGGTCGACAACGATTCTTGTTTATTATGTTCCCTAGTAGAACAGCATCGGTCACAAAAAAAGGACCCGAGTGAAGTTCCATGTATACTTTAGTACCGATCGTAAAATCAAGCGTAGATACCTTTAACTTATGTCTTCTAAACCTTCGTCCGTTTTTCACGTGGCTTCTATTGATTTCCGACTAGTACCTTTTCTACATACTTAAAAATAACTACTTGTAAATTAAAAACAATATGATTTACTATCGCATTTATATCACTTTTGTACAATCTAATAGCAATCTAGCGTGTGTTAAATACATTTTTCTCCAGCCGTAATGGATTTTTCAAAGTCAAGCAATAAATAAATCTCTGTATATTAATGTCACTAACACTCGTCGAGTTCCAAAAATCGAGCCAAGTACCTAGAATTTCAATAAATTTATTTTTATTTTAGATTCATGCACATATATTTATTGTTATTATGTCACGCGTATTTGTTTATTGTATTAGATATTAACACATCTCGAATAAGTATATAATATCCACACACAATAACATTAATGGTGGCGGACACCGTGGCGTTTTTTTTACCGTGGAAACTCGATCTCAGTGGAATGTCGGGTTTATTTTACTGCTGTTAAATACCTTAAAAGTGACATTACTGGAATCCTCATATATTATACATGGTTTAATAAAGTCTTTATGCGATAACAATCAAAGTTATACAGTGAGAATGAGTGCGACACGCGATGAGGGGGTCACGGTGGAAGGTCAAGGGGGAACAATATTATTACACATATAATATAAACGACGTCCTTAGCCAGGGCAGACGCACAGACGGCAATAAACATGCCTATCGCGGTCCTGTGTTAGCGGCCCGAGTCCGTTTTACTTTTACAGTGTTCAGTATAATTTATTCCTCAAATAAAAATAACAAACATATACACTTCGTTTAAGATACCACCGAACACCTGTCCACTCTATTTATTGTTACTGGAGTAATATAATTGGACGAGTCCAATTTCGATAAAATGCTCGTAAAATGAATAATTGTTATACAACTATTAGCAAGAATTTGTTGACTATATAGATTGGATTTTTCAACATTAAATAGTAACGAGTTAATTTGAATTTTACAACTGCGATTAGTGATGACGACACTATTAAATATAATTTTAACTTGAATTATTCACTTCTTTAACTAATTACATAATGAAAACCAGAATATTTGATTAAACGTTTACGTTTTATTTGTTTATTCTACTATATTTAATTTTAACAATAATTTTCTAATAAAAATTTAAAACACTAGACTAATTTTTTTCAATCCTCACCTCCACCACAAAAAAAAAACTAAAAATTGTTTGAAACTTATAATTAGATTGAAAGTTCAGTTTTTAGACTATTTAAGTTCTCTAATTACAATATAAATTTTAGTAATTTTTTTTCATAATTTAGTAAGTAAAACTATAAATGTAATACAAATTTTAATTCTAATTTTTGCTGTTTGTTTCCATATTATAGAAATAATTAGAAAACATTCTTGTTCATTATAAATACTGATGATATTTTCTATTAAATAGAAATTGTCATCAAAATGATTAAGATATATGTCTTATCACAGCAATTGCAGTAGCTATAGACCTATAAAACATTTTGAATATCTACTAAAAAAATACGCTAAAAAAATCTCTAATAAAACAAATACATGTATTATCAACTCGAAAGAGAAATAGAAGACCACAGTCGAATTTAGAGATAGACAAGTAGAGAGTACATCTAACACTACTCATTTTTTTTGTTTTAAGACTCTGCACAAAAAAGTTATTGATAAAAAAATAGATCTTCTGGTGGTTGTAAATTAACGAAATTGAGAGCATCGCATTTATAATTTGTACAGAACCCCCTAATTGTAACTTCAGCACTAAGCAGTACAAAATAGTTGGCTGCCTAATAAATTGACTTCTGTCTGCTATTAGATTATTATTTTAATATTTTAGTTGATCAAATAAAATTTTCAAAAAGCAGACACACTTGGTTCTGGCTGTAAAAAATTACTACGCTAAACTTTTAATTGTATTGAATGTCTGATATAATATGTAATAACAATATTTTATGTTGTTACTTTAGTAAAACATTAATTTGATTGAAGAACTTTTTAATCTCATGACAAAATGTATAGCTAAATCATTCAAACTAGTTATTGACTATGTATTTAATCATATAGTATTTATATTACAAATTATTTGTTAATGTTAAAACCAAGTTTTTTTATTCGCTAATATAATGTTAAATTTAAGTTCGTAGGACACAAAAATTTTGAATCGGAAAAGTACAATTCACAAAAGTAATCTAAAAATTGGTCGAAAAGTTGGTGTACACTATACAATGATGTAAATAATATACTTTTGTCGCCTCTTAAAAGACTTTGTTTTGGTCACTTTCGTCAACGTTTCCGTGGTGTAGCGGTTATCACATCTGCCTAACACGCAGAAGGTCCCCGGTTCGATCCCGGGCGGAAACATACTCTTTTTTGCAATAAACATTTCATAAAATTGAATGATTTTATTTTTTAAACGAGGGAAAATATACTGATTGTTTTATTTAGTCTTTAATTTTTATCATTCATGATTATCAAAAGACCTTACGAGTTTAAACCCAATTAATAATTATAGTAAAAATTTGCCAGTCAATTTTCATATTAACTTTCAAATACGCAAATTTCATTTAATTTGTTGTTTATCACTATAATGATTTAATAAATTTATAAGCTACATTAAATTAATAGCTTTTAATGTTACAAGTTATTTTCTATTAAATCAATTTAATTTCAATTATTTTATGTAACTCAAATACAGTATTTTATACTTTGTATATATTAACATGTTTTCAAGTGTTAAAATTAAAACAATTTTAATGATACAAAAGTTATTCAAAATTTATTAATAAAAAAACCAAAGACCAAGAAAAACTTTACCTAAACTGTTTAAATTCAAATAGCATTATTCTTGTTTTTTTAAAAATTACATTGTAAAACTAATCAATATTTTACCTAAGTAACACAGTTTCCGTGGTGTAGCGGTTATCACATCTGCCTAACACGCAGAAGGTCCCCAGTTCGATCCTGGGCGGAAACATAAATTTTTTACTTCACTCAAGAAAAAGATAAAATTACTCATTTTATTAAAGAATCAAAAGTTATTAATTATAATAAATAAAAGTACAATTTTTATTTTTTACTAAAAAATTGTGTTTTACTATCTTTTTACAAAATTTCGCGTGAACAACTATGTATTAATGCTTAATTATGTATAATATAACATAATATATATTATTAAATGTTAGGAATGTTTTAATAGTTACTAAAACAATTTATATTGATTTATTTCCTCAATGTAGTTAATAAATAATCTAATAAAACGAAAGTTAACATATTTAAATACATAATTGACGGATGACATAAACTTATGTAACATACTTGGATCATAAGGATCATTATTGTTGGTAATATTTTTGATGTCACTCTCGTTAGAAGTCTGTGACTTATTTTTGTCAACATTTGTATAATTTTCAATTGAACAGTCTAAAGTTTCGCAAATTTTTGAAATTGTTTTGTTGAGTTCTATACCTAAAATGTTTGTATATTGCTTTTGATAACTTGTTAACTGATCTAGATCTATTTGACCGTCAGTTGTCTTTGGGATATTATTTAAATGTTTGTCAATACTATCAATAAACTTATTCAAAACAAAATCATCATTTAAATAAAAATAATTTTTAAATTCATTAAGATAATATAGACAAGATGTTATGCCATCTTTAAGTCTTGAAACATCCTGGTTTTGAATGTATTCCATTTGTTTCCAAATTATTCTCAAAATAATTACTTTGAAGAAATTAAAAACTATTGTATAGTACATTAATATTGAACGCAGTTTTGTATTGGCCCAATCAAGTTTATTAGCATTTTCATAAGCGTCTTTGATTTTGTTTTGAATACCTCTCCAATGTATTTGTAAGTGGAATGTATTTATAATTTTTAAAGTATCTTCTCTTTTATTTCCAAATCTGTGTATAAACAGATTATATTTGTCAAAACATTGAGGGCGTTTATCAATCAATGTTTTAGCTTTATAATTACGGCCCATTAAATCTTTAATAGAATTTAAGTTCTTTGTAACATACTCTACGAGATAATTTCCATCAAGCTTCCGAGAATTATCAAAGTCTGTGTTATCCAAATAATACTGGCTATTTTTTTCACAGTTTGCCGATTCCGATAATAATTTATTAGTAACATAATCGTGACAATTAATTAGCTCGACAATTAAATTACTTTCTTCTGTTAGATTTTCATGTACAATATAGTTATCATACATAGCAATAATACTTGTGTATAAATTTAATAACCACAATGCTCCCGCTTGAATATCAACATCGTCTCTGTATAAAGTGCTTATTTGAGATTTAACAATTACATTGTAATCTTTATTCAAATTAATCGTTTTTCTAATTTTAACCAAAGATTTTTCAAATAATAGTTTCGTCAATATCATGTGATTTAATCCGCTAAATAAGTAAGAACATTTCAATTGTTCAAATTTTTTTACTTTATAATTTGGATCGATGATATTGATTTCTTCATAGCCGGTATCAAAATATGTCGATCTTACAAAATCTAACAAAAAAATATAAATCACGGCGGAATAAAAAACACTTTTTGCATAACATTTAATCGACATAATTTAAAACAAAATGATATTTTAGTTTAATGGCTAAAAAAATGACTTAAAAGTATTTGTACAAAACAAGACTATATATATAAATTTAAGTTACACAAATTTCGATATTTATTCGAAGATTTATTCTTATCCATGTGTACAAATAGAATTTTTGGTATTTGTTGTTTTAAAAATGTATTCTTCTTAAATTAAACTTTTTTTTAAAATATTAAAATGTGTGTATGATCATAAATTTTATGAGTGGTTGTTGAATATGTTAATATTATAATCAATCGTCATATTTAAACTAAACACTTAAGTTTATTTATGTATCTTATGTAAATAATAGGCGTTTAGGTATCGACCTTCTTATGAATAAACGCATTAAGTAAAATGTAATGAGATTCGTGAAATGTATTTAATTTCAACATAATTTATTAAAAATTATTTAACTAATTATTTAATTAAGTATTCAAAAAAATTTGTTTGGATGATTTCCAAACAAAATTTAAAGAAATTAAACATGAAAAATAGAAATTCCTAAGTAATCCAGTAAAATAAAATAGAGTGAATTTCAACAACATGATGATATTAAAAATTAATGAATAAAAAAAAAAGTGCTAAAAAATATCTGTATAAAAAAATTATGTTCCCGCCCGGGATCGAACCGGGGACCTTCTGCGTGTTAGGCAGATGTGATAACCGCTACACCACGGAAACCCATATTAAATAAATAAAATATTTGTAAATTTTAATTGAAGTTTACCAATTTTTTAAAAATAAAAATACTTTTTGACCGGAAACACAGCAGCAATTTCAGCAATCATTTTTTTAGGAGCATATTACATCTAATTTTCTCCTCCTTAAAATAATTTTTGTATAATAACACATAGTTTTTCTAAAATTTTGCTCAAGTTATTTAAAAATTGTAGTTGCTAAGTCCTTGTATGCTCCCCTAATATGCGTATAATATAAGTTCTAAAAGTTCTATGTAAGAGACAAATATGTACTATGTATAAAAGATTACATCTAACAATTATATACATTAGCTCATTGCATTATTTAAGAGCCTTACATATAAAGATATTTCGATATTTTTTAATTATAACTTAAAACACAGTAACGTTGTATAAAACACTTTAAAATTATTTTTAATTTGTTTAGACTGAATGGTTAATAGGAACTAAAAACTACCAAAATTAAAAACATCCATATTTTAGATCAGGTTTCTCTTTTCCCTAAAATCAACAATACAATTTGTTACTCAAAAGAAGAAAGGAAATAATGAAAAAATAACTTTATGATACTTAAATACATTCGCATACTTGTTTGTTAATATAACCGTGGCTTAGAAAATCTTAAATTTAAGTATATTAATATTTAGTGCTCTTAATTTTTTAATTTTTTAATAAATTTGTAGAAGGTCAAATAATTATTAGCCTCTGCAAAATTAATTCACAATCGTAATATCAATAAAAGAATTGATCTACATGGGATTGCAATGTTTTAGAAAACTATTTATTACAATAAATAGTTTTCTAATAGAATTTTCAGTAAAAAAACAGTTGATTATAATTACTACCAATTACCTCACAATCAGATAATCAGCTCTATTTATTTTATTACTTACTAACCCGTTATGATTATTAACTTATTATTTAATCATGTTGAACGTCCACTCTAAAAACTACAGCTTGTGTCAGAGAATACGATAAAATCTACATAGCCCAGCGCTGAACTAGGTAGGTCACAACCAAACAATAAAATTAACAAATTAATTCCTCTTCTATTTAATCTTTTTTTTTACGCCAATAAAAATATATCCCGAACAAATGTTTAAGAATTTTTTTCATAAAGTAAATGACTGTCCCTAGATCTATGAAACGAATACAGGATTTCCTGAACTATGATAGGTCATTACTGAGAAATATAACTGTTTCGGTTGACTAGAGATGAACATTGTAATAGAAATATATATATATATATGTACACATTTGTCGGTACACATAGATTCTATAGGTTGTAATGATTTTTTATTGAGTTAGTTTTATAGTATCTTGTCGCATAAAAAGTAGACAGGAAATGAGCGAATAAAAAATGGGGGAAAGGATAAAACCCTGTATGCGTTTGATACAAATAAAACATAGTGAGGAAACAAGAAGGATATTGCCATGCGTGATAGCTTTATATTTGTGTTTTATTAGAACGGAAAAATGGCGTTTCTTTTTATTAGACGAAGTGGTCTCGGATCACATGCATACACAAAATTCGATTCAATTTCCTGTAAACGATAAATTGAAAAAATAAAGAGCACATATACATTCATGGCGAAATAGGGTAAAAAAATAAATAGATTTGTCCTGTTCTTCTTAAGTTTAGGATAAAAATATGGTATTATTCAGAGGATATCTTTTTCTAACCCTGTTCATTGAAAAAGTTTACCATTCAACTGCTCACTACCACTATTATAAAATAGCTAGAACGAGAATATTTTTTTATTATACAAATAAGCAGATTCCTCAATAAAGACTATTTAAATAACTTTTATAAATTTTGAAACACACATAACAGTGTGTTATTAACAATTCGATTAATCAAGTTATCGAAAATATAATGTTTGTTATTTCATCATTAATTTTTCCAGCGTGAACAGATAATTAAATATAATAAAAACCCTTTATCTTATTTATGACTTTTACTGACACCACACGTCTTAAACTAAATAAATTTAAAAAAAAATGTATATCATTAAAATTTAATTATAACAATGTAACTGAAAAAGACACATTTTCATCATCAAGTTACTTTAATTTTATAGACTGAAATATTCAGAGCATCAATGCATCATAATAATATTTTCAAACAATAAATTTGTCTACTCTAAATAAAAGAAAATTAATTAAAACTGAATATAAAATGATGATAAAACAAACTCAGTTCAGCGAACTGATTTATCAAAAATTTAAATGGTATACATTTTATAAATAGATAAATAAATTTGTTTGTATTTATTCAAGATATACTTGAACTTTGCGTGATATTAATATAATACAAATGTGCACGTGCATAAATGTTCCATTAACAAATTTAATTAAGTCTTATGTAAAAAAAGAAATGTGATATGGAAATGACGTGCGAATTTCTCGTATACATCACGTAAAAATAATATTTCACTCATTTTTCTTTCTTTCTTTCTCTTTTTCCTTCGTTCGGTGATTGTATATTTTTAAACAGGCTGTGGCATAAAATATGAGATGGTATCAAGGGAAATATACTGCTCGCATATACACCATCCATATTGTATGAATACACAATGCCCTGCTCCGATCATTCCGACCATTTCAACAACAACTTTATAAAATACACTAGACATTACAAGTTTATATCGACCGTTTTACCAGAAGTTATTTGTAGTTTGGGAATTGCGGTCATCAATTTCATCCCAACGGACGTTTTGAACAGATCTTTTATCGGCGGTGTCCTGCCACAGCTTACCGCCGCCCGACCACTTGCCCTCGCAGTCATTCACGATGGCTTTTTACGTCAGTTAACCACTCAGCACTCTTTTGAGACTCGGCATTTCACCAATGAAGTCATATAATTAATTATCGAAATTAACAAACATGCTATTCATACGGCATAACTTAATTTTTGATCATCTCCGACAGGCACTTTAATATTGAAGGTTAAACTAATCATATAAAAGTCAATTGAGACTTGTCAACTGTGCGTAAATAATTTAATGAAAATATCATTAACAGTTTTATAACAATAAAATAAGGATTTTTTTTAAATATGTTTTATCTGTGAACTCCATCGGTTATCGTTTAATTATTTCTCCATTTTTTAAAGGAGTATATTTATAAATAATTTTAGTTGATAATATTTGTTGGACGAGAACTTTCTGAATTTTTAACATATAAAATGTGCCTACTCGTCATTTTAATAGCTAGATAATAGCCAGTTATTTGAGTTTAATGTTTAGTTGATAGTCAATCGAGTTCAACTCGAATAAATGCCAACTAATTTGATATCGTAATGATAAAAATATTTGTATAAATTAAATGGTCGGTTGATTCATGCATAAACGTACCAATTATAGAAATTTGGTCGCTAGTTCAATGGAAATTAGTAAAAAAATAATTTATTATAGGTCCTCATAAAAATGTTAACATCACTTTTAATAATTCGCTCTTTTTCTCTGGCGACAAATAAAGGAAATCGAAAAAGAAAACGGTGATAACATACTATGATGTGTCAGAAATAATTGCCAATGCTCAAAGGCAGCCGAAAAACAGTATAAAATTAAAGCTCTTTTTATTGAGCTTACTGGTGTATACAGTGCGTGAATAGCCTTTGCGAGAATATACGGATGAACCAAGTAATGGTGATCTGGCGGGGAACGGGTCGGTTAAGTGTACCGCCGCCAAAGGAGGATTACTACTTCATTTAAAGCCGCCATTTCGTAAATGGCTGGCTCCGATTGGCCGGTACGGTTTAATCGATGGCACCCGGACGAGCTTTTAGTGTGTTGACGACGGCAACGGTGGCGGTTAACGAAGACGAGGAAGTAAAACGGCGACTAAGCGTTAGCTGCCGGCGGGGAGGGGTTGCCGTTTTATTAATGAACTTGGCACAGTATGCTGTTTGTTTCCATTTTAGTTTAAAAGCTTTCCTCTTGTATCGGGTTTTTCTTCCCTCGCATCGCGCCCCGGGACAAAGCGAATCCAATTAAACAACGAAAATACCCCGGACCAGTTTTTATTGTTATTCCCTAGATTCGCTTTTGTTTTCCACCCTCGAAATTACTTCGCTAACGTCTTGCTCGACTTCTCCTCGTTCCGTTCCCCCGCCACTTTTCTTCGTCCTGACGTTTATCGCAGCGATTGGAGACAAAAATTAAACGCGTAACAAATAACAATTCAAAGTGTTTTGCGGATCCACTTCTGTGTACTGGTAATGTCAATCGACATACGATGAATAACACGCGGGAAAAACCCTCTCGGCGTACGACATACCGTTCCAATAAAATTAGTATATCAAATAGATATGCTGTCGTTTTTCAGTTATACTTTCATATATGAATTTATGCCAAGTAACCGTTTTTAAATGACTTAGCTGAAACAACATATTGCGTTGTTAAAAATCGTTTTTCAAATATTTTAAAAGCGCACATGCACTCAATTGCTGTGTAATATGTCAATAGTTTTACTTAAGTGATGATCAGTAAACATTGTATCTCCTATTACGATTCCATTAATATTTTTACATCCCAAGAACCGTCTGTTGTCCTTATTTACACCAGATCCCTACGGTAAAGCGTTATGGTTAAAAAACATGCTAATCGAAATGGCTATACTTACAGATGGTTTTGTTTTGATTTTGTATTGCGCAATAGCTATAGAACGCCCGATAAGATGAATATATTCACTCTATTAATAAACCCAACCCGTTACTCATATAGATACAGCGGGTAAATCAGTTAAAAAATAATTACAACAGTTTTAAATTTTAAATATACTGTAACTTTCCATTGCTTAACCGTCGGTGTTTTAACTCATATACTGCTTAACCTAAATTGATTTTCAAATGAACTCAACTCAGCAAGTTTTCTTTTCAATTAATTATTTTTTAACAGTCCTTGAGTATTATCTGTTGTCTTGTTTGAATAATAAGTAATACTCGTATGCGTGGAATTTCCATCTGAAATGAAAATATAGTAATCCAAATTACACGTTTTCGTGAATTCAAATATAGACCTTTGGAATAATGATTATTTATCAGCAAACAATATGTCACATTGTAGTGTTGATACTTTTATAAGTAACAATAATAAGAATTGCCCAACTAAATAAATGGGTTATGCTAAACAAGGGTAAGGGTAAAGTATGTTGTGCTGACGTGTTACTTCTTAGAAATGCGCATCCCACAGATTCATACGCTCAAATAATAGCGGAGACCTGATGATAAACGACATAAAGGCTACAGTATCGTGAATACATTACCAGTCAAGTGGTAGCATCAGTAACGCCACCAACATAGATGCACGTACAACAAACGACATGTATCCCTTTTATAATGTGTTTACCTAATAATATTAGCCAAAAAGGAGGGTGGTCGAAGAAAAACACCATGTTCCTCTTATAAGAACGCCTGGTGAAAAATAAATAATGATGTAAACCACCCACGGCGAGACGGACTCGACGTTGTTGGTTCGACTACTCTTTGGTCTCTTCAAAACCAGCAGCTCCGTCAGTAGTACGACTAGACGTATGTGATCGGCAGCTGACCTAAACCGCAAAACACTCGACACTGACGTTTAAATCATTTTTTACGCATAAACGACAAGATTCCGCGATGGCGTACCATACCGAACTCGAGTGTCGATACTCTTCTATCTGATTTCTGACCGGTCACGGCACAGGTCTTGTTGCGGGAGAACGCTCGGCAGCGTTATTTATTATATTCCTTACGTCCAGATACGAGTAAGACATCTGCTTGGAACGAGACACGGCGAATACACGATGATACGTCTTTTTTTTGTAAAATTATGATAAAAAAAATTGAATAAATACAATTGTTAAACGTAATACAATGAAGCGGTCGTTATCGTTTTTATTACTCGCCCCCTTGAACACACGACCGTTTGTGATTCCTATCAATAGATTTACGCCAAATAAAATAATACATTAATAGTCCAGCACACTTTATAAAGAAACAATTTGCTTGAGCAATGTGATATGTCGAGTGGGTGGCGTTATTGATATATTAACCCCTGAATAATAAGCTTGTTGTAAAGTCTTTGTACAGTAACATGCACACAAGACCCTTCATTCCAAGACAATGAAGAAGTGTCAAAGAGATATTTTACAGTATATCTTATCTGTAAAAAAATGTATGATTCAGATTATTTTCTCATAAAATAATATAACAAATTCGTTTTCGCGGACAATGATTTTACATCGCTTTAACTTAAAATTTTAGATATTTTTTTATAAACTTAAAGTTAAATTTTGCTTTTATAAAATTTAAACCAATAGCAAAATTAGCGGTCAATTGGCAAGATAAATTGAAGTAGGAAAATAATCATTAAAAACTCCCAATATCTTAGGTGGCCGATCCGCCACTGCACAACTATAAAAAAATCAAATAATTTTAAGAAAAAAATAATTAGTTAAACATTTTCAATACAAACACGAAAACGAAACAGGATAATATTCTTTAAACTGTGTGAATATTACTTCAGTCAATCAATAAATTTTAGTTTAATTTTTGGTATTATGACGTATTAAGCTAATATTCACTATTATAATAATAAACTAATTTTTCATTTCTTCAAAAATATAACTTCATTTATATTAAAACTTGATTAATAACAAAATGGTTATTAATTTTTTAATGTAAATAAAATCTTCAACAAAATATACATAATATCTTTTGGTTAGCTTCCTGAGCGCTTAGTTTATTTTTACAAATTATTAAGATATAATTGATTTTTTTTATTATTCAATCATTTAAGCATTTAATTGTTTCTACAGTTCAAAATATTTACTATGGAAACTAAAATTATACACATTTATAGTACTAATTAAACAGCCCCCATTATATGAACGGCATAGAACTGCTAGAAATCAAAAATTACTAACTTTAATATGATAAATGCTAATATCAATGTTTTACAAGCTTAAATTTAAATGCTAAAATAAAAACATTAATTCAAATATTTAGCATTAATACTATGTTCTTTATAATCATAACTTAAGAAAAATAAAATGTTGGGTATAAAACAATAGAATATTTCAAGAAACTTCTAATAGATTTTTCACTAAACAGTTTGATAATTATTTTATTTTATTTATTGTTGTAATTTTGCTATACTATATTCACTTTTGATGTATTTATTGTAATAGAATTTAATCATGTTCAAAATTACTCAAACAAAATTGCAATATAATTAAGATATGCTTATGATAATAAATTTTCTATTTTTTTTTTTTATTAGCCAATTAATGAATTTAAATACTCTTATATTTGTAAAAAAAAAAATATCCTTTACAATGAAAATTTTTTAGTAAATTGTATATGTTTCATGATAAATAACTAATTTTTATTATATTTAATTTATANAAAAAAATTTTAGTAAATTGTATATGTTTCATGATAAATAACTAATTTTTATTATATTTAATTTATACTGGTCAAAATATTTACTATGGAAACGATAATTCATGCAACGACGTAATAAACAAAAGATTTTATCGTCACTCGAGTTGAAAAATTCGTAAGTTTTAACGTTTAAAACAACATCTCTGTGTTTTTGACTATAAAAATTTTTCTGAATATTTTCAATTCATCACCTACGGAGCCTAAAAGGTTACAACACTTTGTCTTTGTGAAAATGTTGATCCAAAAAGACCATTTTTATTTATTAGTATTATCGTTCGTAGTATATTTTTGTACTTCGAACTTGTACATTAAAGCTTTCATTTTTGTATGCGTGTTTTTGGAAGCTTTGCCAGACCCACTACAAAATTCTCAAGTAAGTAAATCAGTGAGACGAAAAAAACTTACACTAAAAAAGTTAGAACCTGTATCGTTGCCAGAGGATCACGAAAATCAATTATCCGGAGAAAAACTCACTTTGAATTCGTGTCCCACAACATTACCGTCGACTTGTACGTCGAAAATTAGCTCACCACCACTTCCATCAGTCAACACAGAACATCATGCACCAGCTCCTGTGCCAATAATGTCTCCTCCATCGATACCGTCCTCTATTCCAACACCTCCCTCAATGATATCAGGATGTACATCTACAAGTCGCACATCCTCAATCAAACCCACGGTCGTTAAAACAAAAACAATCAACTGGACTAAAGTTAACAACCAAAATATTGAAAATTCTTTGTGGTCGACGTTGGAACCTCTGCATCTTGCAATTGAATGTCAAGATATTGTAGAGTTGTTTGGTGAAAAACCGCGATCCAATACATCGCCTATTCAAAACGCTAAACTTAAATCTACTGCGACCAACGTTTTAGACTCTAAGAGAAGTCTCGCGATTAACATAATGTTAAAACAATTAAAATCAAAGCCTGAAGAATTTTTCAAGTGTTTAGAGGATGGAAGTATGATTGCTATTGAAAAATTAGAAGCGGTAAAAAGAATATTGCCCATAAGCGCTGACTTAAAGGCTATTGAAAAATTCAGCGGAGACATTATGACACTTGGCAAGGCGGAACAGTTTTGTGTTAAGCTTAACGAAATTCCGTATTATCAATTGAAAATCGACCTTACGATGTTAAAGGAAGAGTGGCCTTTCATATATTCGGAATCTCTTGAGACATTAAAAAATTATCAACAAACCTGTTCCACATTAATTAATGACAAATCGTTGACACAATTTTTGTCCGTTGTATTACATTTAGGCAATAAATTGAACGCAGTAAGTGTGAATGATATTTTTATGTCTCTATAATAAGAATCATTTAAGTATGAAATCAATACGCATTAGTATGTCGTATTAATTTTATACTCAAACGGCATATATAAAAAAAATACACCAGTTTATTAGTATACACAAAGTTGTTTAATATTTTCTCGTTCATGTATTTTATTATTCATGCTTATTTTATTATTTATTAATTATTATTAATCGAAACTACAAAATTAAAAAAATATGTAATATTGTATTTATGCTGAAAAATTAAATAAATAAGTTATTAATTAAAACATGATTATGTTAGGGAAGTTATGCTGGTGAAGCAAACGGTTTCACGTTGGGTAGTTTGCCTAAACTGATAGGTACTCGGTCTAACAAGCCAAATGTTACCTTCGTCCACTTGGCTGTAGAAATGGCTGAAAAATGTACAAATAATACTTTTAGTTTTTTGAATTTGCGTTCATCATTGAACAAACTGTCAAAAACTTCATTTGAATGTTTGGAAGCTGAGCTTCGTAATCGTTCTCGCCATATAAAAAACTTTAAATCTACACTGGCACAAGAGAACTATTCTCAAGTTATTAAAAAACATCTAATAGAGTTTATCTGTCAAGCAGATAAGGATATTGATGTACTTAATGATAATTTTAAAACAACGGTAGATCTTATAACAAATTTAGCTTCTCATTTTGGCGAGAACACGAAATCTTTTAATGTGGAAGAATGTTTCTCTATACTCGATAAATTTTTTGAACAAATTCATATTATTATTAAAGAAAATGAAAACAAAAAAGCTCATACTGAATCAAATGTTAACAATGATGAAAAGAACGGTATTGCATGCAAGTCTGTTGATACCAATTTTAATAAAAATACACATTCCAGATTCGAGGACAAGCAACTTAGTAATAGAGAATTGCTTATGAACCAAATTAAAAAAGGTTCTTTTTCGTTAAAAAGCATTCATTGAATCAATCCCTACTTATGAAAAATGTAATTTGAACATTTTTTTCCTGTATAATTTAAATTTTTATTTTCCTTATTGAATATTTTACTTATTACGATGTAATTTTTTTTTTTTTTGAAATATTTATTATGCACTCATATATTTTATTTTTCTATTTTGGTTTTAATCAATTTTTCTTATACTTATGAATGTTTTTATGTATATTTTCGTATTGCGAATAAAAAAAATTATTGTTAATATTTTGGTTGCAATTAATGAAATACTGTGTCTTTCAAATCTACATCAAATTTAACTTTTTACTTTGAGTAACAATATAAAAAAAATTCTCTCGTCGAGTTTTCTATTATGTGATACTAATCATCAAGGTAAAAATACTTACAATCTCCACGGTGTAAATTTACTTTAAGATTAAAAAAATGAAAAAATCTCAACAATTGGTTTCCTTAAAGTAATTTTATAGTTTAAGTAAAACTTCCATTTAATTTTTTACTTTTTTTTTATGTTTTCTATATACGCAATTGTATTTAAGGGTTGATGGCTAGTCATGTTAATATTGTCAGATTTCAATATACAGTTAAGTCTATTGTTCTTGATTCTACTTTGCCGGGTCACCACTATACTGGGGTCATTTTTAAATACAATTATTGAACTTTTGATAATATTAAGGTTAATATACATGTCTATTGTATTTACTTTCTTTAGTCCCTAAATCTAAATAATTTTTAAATAAGTAATTAACGTTTAATAGATACAGTGAAGATAAAAAATAATATTAAATATCACAATATGGATCGATAATCATGTAGTATTGTAGCACTAAGTTTAGGAAAATGTTTTTCAAGTTACGTTATTGTGTCCACATTTTTTATTTTGACACAGACGTTATATTTATGATTTTTGAACAACTGCATCTGTCTATTGACTAAAAGAACCCCGCGGTTTTTAAAGTATTGTTAAAACGTGAGAATTTTTTTTATTTAATTCAATTATCTAATATTAAACGGTAAAACATTTCATCCGTATAATATGTAGTTTTTATTTCTTAGTATTTACAAGTGTTTCTTTCATAATTATAAAACATTACTATGTGGAAAGGCGTAATATTTACTGTAACAGTGGGAGTAATAATTGACTATATTCTAATTAGACTTTAAAAAATATATTAGTTGTCACTATAAGGTTAATTATTTTGATAGCCACAAGTTAATAAAGCGTAAAAATATTTAGTTTCTGTAAATCGCTGTTTCGAGCAATAATTAAAAATGACTTCTTAAGCTTTGTTTATTATAAATTCTAAGGAAATCAATACAGTGTATAGCTGATTAGAAAAATTATAAAATAGTATTTTATTTATTTTTATTGCATAGTTAGTTTTTACATTACATTTATCTAAAATAATCATTACTCGTAATAAAACATATTAAATTGAAAAGTACAATTAAAATAATAATCATAATCATTTGACCTTATAGTTTATAGTTCAGTCACAATAAAAGTCACATTGATTTGGAGATTCGATGAGAAAATGTCGACTCCCAAACGCCCAAACGTATTTTAGGGTAAATGTAATTCAATTCAAAACAATTTCGATATAAAACGATATTTTCAAAAGAAAAATTTACTAGTTCGACGCAAAATAAAAAACTCAATGGGTTTGTTAGCTAATTTCGACGTTTTAGCGTACACGTTATAATAGAATCGGCAAATGACATGCATACTCAAAATCAAGCGATGTCGAATTTCAAAATATACTGGAAATATAAAAATAAAAAATATCCATTTAATAGTTCAAAAGAATCTGTTGCGATTTTCTTTTAGCGCAGATCGCAAAGTAAAGAGTTAAGGTCGAAGTGAAGAAAGGAAATGTGTAAAAGGGGTGGCGCGTCGAGTGTTCGGGTGATCACCATGACGACGGTCGAACATCGCAGTGGTAGTGATGGTAGTGTAGTGGCGGTAGAAGAAGCGAACGGAGTAACCAGCGGGTGTTGATCGGAGAGGGATGACCCTAACGACAACGATGACGGTGCCGGCGATGTTTGCCGCCGGCCCCGGGGGGGGGGGGGGGGGGGGGGGG
>NW_026099574.1:33039988-33076342 GCF_025091365.1 Daktulosphaira vitifoliae
GGGGGGGGGGGGGCGTGTGTGGAAGGAGTGGGCCAGAGATCGTTTGCTAAGTGCAAAGCAATTTGAGTTGCCGTTACGGATTATGAGCGTAATGGGTTTAGGCAAATAAACTAACCGGAAACTCATTCCGTTGGCCCGGGCTAAAGCGCCGGAATTAGCCGCCCCGACCCTGCCGCTCGACCAGCTATCAATTTATCCCTACGACGGAGAATCCTATTACGTTGTTACCGCTTTATTGTGCGCGTGTGGGTGAGCTGTGTACGCCGTTCGCGTCCTCCCCTAGCCCTCGAAAACCGCTGTATTATTTTGAGCCGAACACAATATTGAACAGTTTAGAAAGTTATACCCGCGTTGTCGCCACTTTATAATGATAAAATAATACCCGAGGCGTGGCTATGATAATCACCGTCGCATACCCCAAAAAGGGATTCGTCGCTAATCACCGAGCTCAGGCGTAAAACGCAAACATTTTGTAATATCTCATTTTACGAGCTTATCATTGCCAATCCTGTCCTACACGGCGTTTCGCTATTCCTCGAACAACCCATACACCAATCGATAGTTGGAACCTGTCAATTTTCACCGAGATGATGAGATGACGCATAATTTCTACAACAAGTTGAAATTGATCAATTTGTGAAACACATCAAGTTATTTTTAACTTTCAGTTTCCAAGTGCTTAGTCCTCAGCTCGAGAATTTGGGAAACTCTGAAAATTAAATATATATAATTTTTTGTAAAATATTTCTTAAGGCTGTGGAAAATCAAGCATAATTAATTCATATATGAATCACATTAGTTCCCTGGATATTGTATACAATATCCTTTTTTTCGAGTGGGCTTTTAGTTAAAAAAAATAGTCATTAATAAATCTGTCTATACATGAGCTCTTCATTGTTTATTTACATTTCGTATCGCCATAAATAATAATGATAATAGGATCGCGGTTTTTACTTAAAATGTTTTCTTCGTCCGATACTTTATTTATGTTTAAACTGAAAGTACAAACAAGCTTATCATACGTTTTTCTATTTAATAAACAAATCGGACGAAATTTGCTTATTTTTGTAAAAGTTTATTTTTCTTTATCCATAAATGCATCTCATTAGTTACATCGCTCGATTTCCTAGGGCTTTAAATTAAAACGTTAAAACTATTTTTACGTTTAAACACTGTAACTAGTCGACTAACAAAGAAACAAAAAGAATGTTTAGGAACATAATAGCATTATGTAAAGCTCTTATTTACGAAATTAATAACCAATCTAAATACAGACATTTTTTATACTACCACATTATTGCTCTATTTTGCCGTACGAATACGCCTAAATGACTAAATAACAAACAAAAATTACTCGATCAATATTGTTTTTAGTGTATTTACAATTCGCTTAATTGCCAATCAAATAAAAACAACTCAAGCATATTTAAATATTTTTACTTAAGTTTTTCTGAAGAGAACTATCAAGCCAAAAATATCTCAGCGGACAAATATTTTATTTTAGATAAGTAAAAGTTAATAAAATATAATTCTTCTACTTCATTATTCTTCTTAAAAGTATAAATTGTGCACTGACCGATTAGATGCGCGTGTGCCTATTCCGAGTTACACAGTGTGTAATTGTAAAATGATTAATGAGAATCGAATAACAAGAAAGCGACACGCGCTAATACACAAGTAACTTTATGAGAGTATAATTTTTTTGTATAATACATTTTTTCCTTTCAAAAAGTGAACAACACGGCTATCATAGCTTATTACAATGGAAACAATTATTTTTATTAAGTCCGATTAGCTCGAGTGGAAAACGCAACTACAATCGGGTTGAGCGTAGAAGGCAAAACGCCCTTTTCTTGGTAACGATGATGATTTTATAAGTGACTGGACACCTTATAAAAAATATCATAGATATTTTATTGTTATTGGATTGTAGAGTCGGCCAGCAGTCAAAGAATACGGGTCGTTCGAGAAATAGAATGGACACTTTTTATTCAATAAATAAATTTAAAAGAAAACTCACAATGCCAATAGCGTATTGATATACTAGTTGGCTTTTAAGTGCCATGGCCAAGGTATTGATTGCAAATATATTGATGGCGTTTTATACAATAATAATAATAATAATTTAACGGGCGTACGCACAAATAATGACAATGTACGCGAGTAAATGGAAAGAGAAGCATTACAATACTTTTACCACTTCATTAAATATCAGACGCACGTTTTATTGTTGAGAGCGGCGGTCACGGATAGAAGGTCCATTGTGATGGAACACTATTATATTTAACATTTATGATGAAAAAGACATATTCTCTCTGTCGTCGCATCAGCCTGCCCATTTATTTTTTTGCACAATAATCGAAACCGGTCCGAGAGAATTTTCGCTTGACAACACAAGGGTTGAATGTACCGGAAAATTATTGTGAAATCGAATCGTAAATGGGCGGCGCACGTTTTTATTGAACTTAATTGTGTGACGCATTTAAGGCGGACCCACAGAGAGATCTAAAGGTATTGCGTCGATAATTCCAATAACGTAACACATCAAAACATCATACAGGCAACCGTCGTGTACCTATTTTTGGATTATTTGATAAAATATCCCCAAGTACTACACTAAAGTTAAAAACTCGTGGTAGATATTATCTTAAGATCTGAATAATGAGTATAATTTTATTTTAGTATAAATTCTTTAAGGGGTACCAAAACTGCAAAACATGATTTTTAACACATTTTGTATGTAATGTAATAATGATAAAAAATATGACAAAATGTTGGTGCGATATTTTTAATAAGTGAATGTTAAAACATTTTTGTAATGTGATTTCATTACGACTTTGTTCAACATTTTTTCAAATACAGAAAAATAATTTGACGATTTTCCCCAAATTGTATCCTAAACGCATAATAATTTTCACAGTAGGGTTTCAACCCTTAACCTCCTCACTAGGAACGCCCTCGATTTCAATATTATTACTACCATTATAAATTAGATTCCTTTACTCATCTTAGTATTATATTGAGTTCTGATAATAGTGTGTCATGATTATAAAATTTAGATAGATTAAAATGTTAAATGATCTATTTTTACATGATCCTTTGTTAAATCCTATCCGTTTAATATTTATCATAAAAGTTACTTAAAGAGTATTGTAATAATTAAAGAATAAAAAATACTCCCTAATTTATAGGCCCCTATAAGCTTTTACTCATCTTAACTCTACCATATACTCTAAGAAATGATCCAGAAATTTCAATATGTCACTATGAAATTTTTAATATACACGTTAATTTTTACTCGAGTAATGAAATTTTGATATAAAGTATTGACAATTCCTATACAAATATTATATTTTTGTCACTGCTTATCTAAATTTTCCCTTATATTATACTTATGCGTAAAAACTTTAAATAGATGTATGTGAACATTCAAATGTATCTTTTTAAAAGTGTATACACTCTTAAAATATAATTATAATTATAAATGTACAGTCAAGTCAATTTAACTAATTTATTTAATAGCATTTTTTTCTTCTTTTAAAAATATATATATATATTGAACTATAACTTCTTAAAATAACATACTATTCTGACTAAGTGGTGCTGTCAACGACTTCAGAATAGGTCGTGTAAACAAGATTATTACTGACAACTACATGTAAGTTAAACATTCAAATCTGTTGGGTGGTCGTAATATTTTAAAGCTGGCAGAAATATATTAAAATATCTACTTGTACTATCACTTTCAGACTAATATAAACAAACCTCGAAATTCAAATTGGAGTATTTTATGACTAAATACTTTTATTAGAACACAAACGGAATAACTACTAATTATTCTGTTACCCTTTAATCTATAATAAGACGCGTACTAATAGCAATGGGAAAACAATACTTTTGATAATCTTTTATTAAATATATTTATATTATATACATATATAAAAGATATATTATATATATCTTATATTAAATATATATTGAATAAAAAAATGTATTAATTTTTTGCATGCGTTACGAATATAAATTGAAACTAGTATTCATTCTTATTAAGAATGCTAAGAATTTCTTAAGTATTTATATTTCAAGAAAAATATAGTTTTATCAAATTTCATTGTTGATTATGCAGTCTAATATGCCTAATGAATTCCAAAAACAATTTTTTTGATGAACAAAAAGTCTTCGACTAATTAACTAATTTTGAATCATGACAAATTTCAAAATAGCTAATCATTTAAAGAGGCTTGTAACGTTCTAACCCCTGTGATTACACTACTGATAAAGGTTTAATTTTACCAGTGGTGTAATCACCAATTTTGTCACAAGTATAATTTATAATACTTGTGATGATAAAATATATCAGTGGGTCTATAGTTTTAAAGATCCTTTTTTCGATTGGCAGACGTGACTCGAGAATTTTAGGCACACACATTTAGATTATATAATTTCAAAAACATGTTTAAATCACAATATTGGATTACTGATGATAAACAATAAGCCCTGGGTTCATGACTTTAGAATATCCATTAAGAAATACTTTAAACAATTTTTATAATAAATAATGACAAATATATTTGCATAAAGTTTAATACTACAGGAAACTAATAATAATAAAGTAAAATGTATTATCAATGATAAAAGAATATAACAAAATGACTACAGAAAAAATATTAAGCGAACAAATAAAATTCTTTCTTTACTAAAGGTTAACTGACATTAAAATACCATATTCTTTTAATGCAAAGAAATAGACAGCGATGGAATGTATTCATTCAGTCAGTAGACGCTATCTCTCGGTCAAAAATGAATGTTAGATATACCAAAGCTTTTATCACATACTGAATATGTTTTATCAATATTGTTATCAATCATATGGAAATAATAATTGATTACCCGGATTACGGTATCTATAATATAAATAAATTATTTAGTACCTTATTATATTTCTCCATTAAAACTTAAAATGCATAGACGTTACGCCAAAATTTTTAAATAGATCGGGACTTATGTTCCGCTTAAGAATTATAATATTACTACATAAAATCAATACGCGATAAACATTTTATATATTATTTGCTATAAATAGTAATTCGTTACTGTAAAGGATATATTGAATTTAAGAACATAAATGCAATTATAAATATTAAAATGGCTGTGGCACCAAAACAGGAATATTTACAGGTAATTTACGTATTTATTTGTATAATCTTTAAAAATGTGTTTAAAATTATTTATTTTATTAAACTAGAATGATTAATTTAACTAAAATAATATCTAGTATATAAATGTTTATAATTATGGATTTGTAATCAATATTTCCTGTGTTTTTTTTTTAATTCTAATTATTATTATTGTGTTAATTATATAATTTTCAATAGTAATTAATTTTTATTATTAATAGACTTTACTTGAAACATTTAAATGCTTCATTTGTATGGAAAAAATACAGGATGCACACTTATGTCCTCATTGTTCTAAATTGTGCTGTTATTCTTGTATGCGCCGTTGGCTTACTGAGCAAAGATCTCAGTGCCCCCACTGTAGGGCTACACTACATTTACATGAAATTGTTAACTGCAGATGGGTTGAAGATGTATCTGAACAACTTGATTGCTTGAATAATGCTGTAGATTCAAGAAATATTCAACCATGCTTAGAACAAAGGTATTATAATTCATTTGTTGTTATTATATCAAATAAAAATACTTTTTGAAAAATTTATTTTTTTATTTTTCTGAAAATATATTAAATTATTTTATATTTTATAATCTTTTTTTATTGAAATAATTTTTCTTTAGCTGTCAATCACATGATGAACCTTTAACAGTATTTTGTATATCTTGCAATGTAACTATTTGCCATCGATGTGCTCTGTTTGATAACTCAGCTCATATTGGCCATTCATTCCAACCTATTGAGGAAGTTTACAATGAAACAATAGTAAAGCTTGAAGAAAACTGTGATAATTTAAAATCAAAACAAGATTTAATTAAAAAAGACATAAAAGAAGTTGTAAGTTATTTTAGATGCTTAATTGCTATTAATTTTTAGGGTCAAGTTTGAGTATTGTCATAGTTGATTTTCATGAAAGAGTTTTACTTAAGCAAAATTTTAGATATTCCTTAACATATCATTTTAATGAATTAAGAACAGCTCATTGATATGAATCCACCATAAATATGGTCCAAATAAATATGATAGATAATTATCAATGCTCAAATGTCATTAATAAATATATAATAAAGTTACTTAGATAATATAAAAATAATTAACATACTGATCTTACTTCTATAGAAAGAATACTGATAATCATATGTACTTTTAACTTATACATTTATTTTTATCATAACAAATATATTTTAAAATATTTTTTTAGGATAAAAATATTAAAGATGTACATCAAGCTAAAGAGCTTAAAGTGCGTGAAATACGCACTGCAGTTGAATGTATGATGATAGATTTGGAAAAAGATCTCGATACTAAACTTTCTACTCTAGTAAGTCAAAAAAATCATCTAGTCCATGAATCTAAACAAATAGAAGAATTTTTGCATGATTGCAATATGGAGATATCTCGAATGACTATGTCTCAACTAGTTAGTAATGCTTCAAACTTCATGAGAACCATTAATATTATGCAAAAAAAACAGACACCTATACTAATGTCCGTAAATCCTGATTTCCATAGGTAAATGTATAAATAGAAATGTTCAGTACAGTATTAGTTATATCCTCCACAAAAAAAATTGATTAATATATTTCACTACTGATTTTGCAATACATGTAACTGACATTAATAAATTTTTTAGGAATAACTAAAGACTGATTAATATATTTTTAAACAATTATGAAATATAATATAAGTATATAAATTATAATATCTTATAAGTATACTGAATAGAACACATCTAATTGACAACTATTATACTTAGGACCTGGAATTAAATGCCCTAAAAAACAATGAAAAATGATCTTCTTATAAAAAAACTTTAAAAAAAAAAAGTACTCTATTAAAAATGATCTATCAAAATTTTTTTTTTTTTTTTTGTATTCATTAAATTGATTTTGTATTAAAAATATTAATACATAGTTAAGAAAGTTTTTATATTTAATTATTATATTATTTTAAACAAAATATTTTTATAAGCACAATTGAAACATAATGTTTGAATAAACTTAATTTCTCTTCTTAAAAAAAAATTCTATTTAAAAATACAGGTAGTTTTCATAAATTTGGGGAGTTAAACCCTCAAATACCCTATGACATTGTGATTGCTATTATTTCAATTATATATTATTATATTGCCTATTATATTATAATTGTTTTATTCATAACATAAAAAAGTAATACAAATAATTAAATGTTTGTCTCTGCAGACACACTTTTAATCTATATAATTTAAAAAAAAAGTAATTTTTACTTAATTATGCCTTAAAATGTTTTTAAATGACCTAAAAATAACAAAAATACTTTCAAAATTAAAAAAAATATAGTATAATGCAAAATAAGTTTTATTGTTTAATTTTTCATTTCTCCATTACATAAATCAAATTTTGTTCTTAGGAGAGCTTCAACTAAATAGGTAAGATAACCTACTAGGTAATAACTAGATAACAACTAGGTAAGATAACCTCAAAAAAAAATGCAATGTGCATCTAAACCCTACTTATAACTTTTGATACAATTAAAATTTTTCTCTAGTTTTTATGTATTATTTTTTTTGCACTCTAAGACTATATTAAAAACATATTTTTACTAATAAAAAAAAGGTAATAATTTTTTTTTTTTAATTTTTCAAAATTTTAATACATAGAGTGAATACTCTATGGATAGAGGTATGAGTTATAAAAATACACCAGTACTGGTGTATTACTATTATAATAATTATGTGTGTCACATATTTGTAATTTAAAGTAAATCTTATATATTACTATTTCCTTGTTAAACTAATTTGAATTTTTTTATTTATAAAATATTTGTATTTTATTTTATATAATGGTAGAAATAAATCAATGTCAAATTTTTTGTTAAGATGTAATACTGTCTTGGTCAAATTTATATATTTAAGTCTATTGTAATTATATTGGGTTATATACACAATGGAATTAAAATAATCTAGATTATATTATATTCATCTTTAAACTATGAGTTCAATGATACCAATATGTCAATATTAAAAAAAATGTCAGTTACATGTTCTTGGTAAATCAGACGTGATTTGTTGAATATAATTCAAAATCACCATAATTTTTTTTATTTTATTAAATCTTCAAAATTTAAAATGTTATATGATATATTTTTTATTTTGTTTAACAGTGTTGTAACACCTAAATTTGAAGGTGGTAATTTAGTTATTAAATCATTTTCTGAAAAAATGTTTCAATCTGAGCCAATTTATTCATTACCAATTGGCAGTAATGGTGTTAGTTGGAGACTCAAAGTTTATCCAAATGGAAATGGTATAGTAAGAGACCGATATCTATCTGTATTTTTAGAGTTAACTTCTGGTCCACCTGGTGTGTCAAGGTAATACTTGAAAAAAGTACTTAAATAATATATAGAATATATTATGTTAATATTTAATTCTGATTGTCAAGTAATTTTAGAAAATATATTATTTGTATTTATTAGTGCTTGAATAGAAAATAAGTAATAGTTAAATTAACCAATTTTTCCTACCTTTTTTTTAATCACTAAACTGTTTCTAAAAAATGAATATATTGAACAATTGTATAAATTATTAAAAAAGGAAAAATAGAAACCTGAGCTTAAATGATTCAAAACTTGCTCTCACCTAAATTTTCTTATACGAATTAAATTATAACTATCTTTTAATAAAAATTATTAGACATTGTTATATAACATTTTACTTTATAGTTAAATCATTTCTTTTATTATAGATATGAGTATCGTATTGAAATGATAAATCAGTTAAATAATAATGATGCATCAAAAAACGTACTTCGAGAATTTACTTCTGATTTTGAAATCGGTGAATGCTGGGGTTACAACAGATTTTTTAGACTTGACTTATTGGAAAATGAAGGCTTTTTAATACAAAACACATTGATTTTGAAGTAAGTTTCAAAAATTAATATTAACTTTAAAATCTTAACTTGTTATGAATGTGTTAAAACTTTCATGGATTGTTTTGTTGCTTGAAGTGCTTGAGGATATATCCATGTTTACAGTTGAGTTCTGACGTTTCGGACTCATTGCAGCCACCGACTAGCAACCATCACTCTGAAGATGGACTCTGCAATGAGTCCGAAACGTCAGAACTCAACTTTAAACATGGATATATCCTCAAGCACTTCAAGCAATCTTAACTTGTCTTAACAATTTTTGACATACTTAAAATAGTTATGAATATTAGGTTTAAATAACTCAATTAAGTTATTATCTAAACCAAAAAATGTTTCTTAGTACACCTCCATAGAAAAATCCTAGATATGTTCCTGAATAAAATTATTTTGATTAATAATTTTTAAATTACTTCTCTAATTTTTGGTTAAATGTCAAGTTATTTTTTAGCACTAACAAATACTATGCACAGATATTTTTTATGACTAAATCATAAATAACCACTTATGCATCAATAATAGTAATCCACAAATGTTTTTTTTCATTATTCCTTTCCATATTACAGTAAATAATAATTTATGATTTACTATAATTGATCTGTTAAATCTATTGAATCCTATATTTAATAATCATAATTGTTTTGGATTAAATTATATAATATATACTAAGATTATAATATTAGTAATGCACACTTGTGTATATTTATAATTAACAATGTAATTTTGACTGTTGAGTTCAGTTTGACAGAAAGTATAACAGTTCTATTAATTTATTAAATATGTACTTTAAGATTTAGTGTTCGCCCTCCTACATATTATCAAAAATGTAGAGAACAACAATGGTATTTATCAAGACTAGAACTTGAAAACTCTGTACTGTCACAAAATTTTGAAGATTTAAAGCAGGTTCATATAAATTCTTAAATTATAGTTTTCATTTAATTATTACAGAAAAAATATTTAGTCTTAATTAAAATAGTTTAAGATAACCTTCATTAAAGATTTTATGTTGTTTTATTTTAGAAAATTCCAGCCAAAGTTAAACCAATTAGTAATGAAATTCCAAGTCCCAAAAAAAAACTAAAAATTAAAATTCAATCACTTCTTGATGAATTTGAATGTGTGGAAGCCACTAGGTGATTATTTTTAATTATAACTAGTAAAATAATTAATGAACTAATGTTATATAAATTAAATAACAGTAGTGCTAACAAATGTCAAAAAAAATATTTTGAAAGTGATGAAATTGTAAAGGATCTTACACCTTCCAATAATTTAGTTCATCCTCCTATTAACGTTCAAACATTATTTGATGGTGAAACTTCAAATCGTTTTCAAGGAGAAACTGCTCAACTGATGTTTGAACGACTAAGTAGACTTTTTCAAGAAACAGAAGTATGAAAGTTATACCAAAAACTATTTGTATTTTATCAAAAAAAATTGTTTAGGTTCCTGATAGAACTATTGATATTGGAAGTTTCAGGGAAAAATTAATAGATAATTCAGAAAATCCGAGTCATCCTGGTTGGTTATTTTAAATTATTATTTTAATTTTACATTATTTAATAAGTATGCAATAGATATGCATAAATAGTATTTATTTATGTTTATATAACCCAAAATATGATTTTAGATTTAAATTCAGAAAATTGTTCATTAGTATTAAAAGAAAATAATACAGACTCTTCCAAAAAATCAAGTAAGACCTACTAAAATATTTTATTTTTGGTAATCTAGAGGTTTTTTTTTTATATATAAAACTATTTATATTTATTTATATTTTAACTATTCACACACTTAGAAATTTAAGGCCTTCATTAGGAATGTTTATAAACTTGTAGATAGTGACCCATATCATTTTTATTGACTTTTCTTTTTTTTTGCTTAAAACTTGTATTTGAATATTTTATAATCTATTCTTTAGTCTGTAACAAAACCTAAAAATTGATGTAGGTAGCTATTACATTAAAATATTAATAAATTAGACATTTATTATTAGTAGGATTACTAAGACTATACTATCATATTATCATAGGCGTCATTTGGGGGTGGCAAGGGGGGGCAGTTGCCACCCCTGAATTTCTGGACCCAGTATTTTGCCACCCCAGAATTTTGAAGTAAAACTTAATTATTTCCAATTATCTAATTAAAAAATATTCTATACATGAAAGATTCTTGTCAATAATAAAAATGATAATAATGCGTATGCGTATCAGTCCTGTGTTCGCGTATGTAGTAGGGCAATGGTTAGCTGGCACGGCTGCGGGAAAACACCTGAGTGATGACACCGCGACTGTGTCGTAATATTGTTATTGTATATAAATATATTATGTACACATGTACAAAAAATGTTTACAGAAATAGTACCCTCATCAACGTCGCGACAACATTAACAAGCTATACTAGTTTCCTAGAAAGATTATCGGTTATTTCCATCTTAAATGGTATAGCCACTATTTTTGCTATTGAGCAGAGTTAGTTGCTAGAGTAGCTTTATGCCAGTTTTTTATTTTTGTGATCAAAGACATGGTAAGTTTATAAAATTAATTTTACAGGTTTAATTAGTTATGTATAAGTACGGTATTTTAGTTCTTTATCGTATTATTCACTATTGTCAGAGCCAGCTTGGTAAAATCGGGGCAACGTGCAAAATATTTTTGCGGGGCCTATTTAGTGGTTGAAATTTTTTTAAGACCTTTTTTTTTTTTTGCTCGTCCCTCATCTGAACCGCTTTCAAGCTGATCCTGGCTATTCTATCAAGTATTTTACATTAATAAAATTTTGTTTTGAAAGATTCTATACAACGAGCTTATATCAACTGTAATCAATCTGTTCCACACCATATAGCTACTAATTTTTCATAATAGGTATACTTATAGTCAGGCCCCCCACACGAATTTTTGAAGTACGATACTGTAAATAAAAACCGGGCCCTTATTATTTATTTAAAGACCTTTTTTTTTTTTTGCTTATTCATATTTCTGCCGGGAACTCAAAGAGGCCAGGGCCCCGGTTCCATGGTACCGACTGGCCCCCCCTTGTGGGGGTCCTGCTTATAGTATTAGAGTATAAGGGGATATGGGCCAAATTAAATGCAGATTCAAATAAAGCAGATCAAATTAAATAAAAACCTTTATCGATCCAAGCCTACACATTTTTTTTTATCCAGATGATTTTTTGATTTGAAATAGCTTGTGGTCTTAGTACACTAAAATTAGTTCTCAACGGATCAAAAAAATTATGCATGCCTTAAATCCACAAATAATTCATTAAATGTCAATTTGTATTTAAACCCATTAAAATTGATTATAACTGTTATCTTAGTGTTTTTTTGTTTCATAAACTTTTTTTATCACCTCAGAAAAATTAATGTTTAAAAAAGTTTTAAACGCATTTAATTCATTCTTTTTTCCAAAATACATTTAAGTTGTAACGCAAATAAGTACATTTAGAATTGAAGACCTTGATGCGATGTAGAGAAAACATTTTTAATTTTTATGAGTATATAAAAAAATGGTTGTTGAGGTGGCAGAATTAAGTATTCTGTGTATTGAATTGGATCCTAAATAGCTGTAGTATACAAAAAATTTACAAAAATTACAATAAAACCTTACTGTGTTTATCTTTAAGAAATAAAAACTCCTAATTGTCGTCCTCCTTGTGATCATAGGTCTCATATGAAATATGCGTTACACAAGCATATTCGTAATAGTGTGTTTTCTCTATTTTTTTTGTATGATATAACTTAATTATATTATTTAATTTCATAAATTCATTTCGGCCAACTGTATTAAAGAAAAAAGACCATTTTGCCAACAAAAATTATATTTTGGGAAGGGGCAAAATGCCACCTTGCCACTTCATTACTACACCTCCGCAAGCAATCAAACAAAACAATAAACCTATTCGCAAAAATTTATAAATTTGGAATTCAAAAAGAACCTTATTTTGCTATTTGTTTTTATAGTTTTCTCAGAAAAATAAAAAAGGACAAAGTTCGTTGCTGTCTTACTTTAGCTCAGACCCTGCGAGTAAGAAGAAACGGTTAGAAGATGAACCATTTGATGGAGTTGCTTTGGAACATCAACCAGAAGTAGAAGATGTATTAGGCTTATCAGTCGCTCTCTCAACCACAACTTCTAAGGGCAATTCTCCTTCAAATGAAATTCAGAGGCTCAGGTCTTCCTCCAGTACAACTGACCAATTAATAATTGGTCCAATTAATAAACGAGATCCTATTCATGGACCAGGTATGGCCAAGACATATTTTAAGGAAGGTTCATTTCAACCACAGGATTTAAATTTCCCTCAAGTGGACGGTAGGAAATTTAGGCCAGAGTGGTATAAAATATTTTCTTGGCTGGAATACAGTATTTTAACAGATAAAGCGTTCTGTTTTGTCTGCCGTTTGTTTTACAACTCTGAAGAAAATAATGCAGAAGATGTATTTACCCTCACTGGATTTTCCAAATGGAAGAAAGCTGTAAACGCGTTTAAGAAACACGAGAATAGCAGCTCACATAGAATTAGTAACATTAAACTCAATTCTCTAAAAGAAGCAGACAAAAGTGGCACTGTTATAGAAAAAGTACATTAGCAGTATTCAGAAGAAGTAAAAGAAAACAGATTGTACCTAGAAGCTTTGTGTGAATCGCTGATATTTTGTGGTAGGCAATCTATTGCTTTGCGAGGTCATGACGAATCTACAGATTCGAAGAATAGAGGAAACTTTTTGGAGCTTATGAAGCTTCGTTCTATAGATAACTGTGTAATAAAAAAATTCTTCATGAATAATCAAAAAAAATTTCAGTATACCTCACCGACTTTCCAGAATGAGCTATTGTCAATTATTGGGGAACAAATTAAAATGCACATTGCCAAAGAAGTTAAAGAGGCAAAGATTTTTGCCATTATAGCAGNGCAAAGATTTTTGCAATTATAGCAGGAGACTCAAGACATAGCAAAACACGAACAAGTAGCTATTGTCTTAAGGTATGTTAATGTCAAGTTAGAAATTCATGAGTCATTTGTAGGATTTTACCGTACTAAAAGAGCTGACGGCGTTTCACTGGCCAATGAACTGAAGAATGTTTTGATTTCGCTGGACTTGAACCTAAAATACCTACGTGCTCAGTGCTATGATGGCGCCTCAAACATGAGAGGCCCATATAAAGGAGTGGCAGCTATAATTATGCAAGAAGCTCCAATGGCAATGTACATTCACTGCAACGCACATATATTGAACTTGTGCATTGTAAGCTGTTGCACTCGTATTACTTCAATATGAAACACGTTCTTTGTACTTCAAAGTCTTTATAACTTCATTGCGAAATCAACTAAACGACATGCTGTTTTTGAAGAAATTCAAAAAACTTTTCAAAGCCATGATGGTGGAACAGTAACATTAAAATCTTTAAGTGACACTCGATGGGCTTGTCGTGTCGAAGCCGTACGCTCTCTACTAGATAATTTTGATGCCACTCTTGCAACTTTACGGGAGATTTCCGAAAAAGACAATGATAGTGGTGGACAAGCCAATGCGTTATTGAAAAATATTGAGGACTTTAACTTTGTATTTGACCTTTTATTGCTCAAAAGAGTTCTATCCCAATGTGATGTACTGTCAAAAACACTTCAGTCAAGTAGTGTGACTTATGAAATTGTGAAATCTGTAAAAAACAGCACTCTTGATGTATTAAAATCCTTCAGAACACATGAATTTTTCACAAAGTTGTTTGATCACTGCACAGACATCACTGACAAGTGCGGGTTTAAAACCGCCCAACTGCCAAGAAATAGCCGAATTCCACTAAAAATTGGTGGAGGAAGTAAAACCCCATTTGAATCTGTAGAGCAGTACTACAAAGTATCAATCCTTTGGCCAGTTATTGATATCCTAATCGAGGAGATAGAGGCTAGACTTCAAGAAAACATCCTAGATGTACTTAACCACTTAAGTGGAGTTCTAGGTGGAACCGATGTAGACACAGCCTCTGTGCAATATGTGTCTAAATATTATAATTTAGACAACGAACTTCTTCTATCTGAACTTAGATGTTTCCTTAAAATGGAAGAATCAAGAAACATATCAATTCAAGAAAGAGCTGACGTTTTTGTTCATAAATCTTTGAAAAATGTGTTTCCTATGCTTTTTGAACTTTTTCGTTTGTTTTTCACGATTCCAATGAACTCGGCTTCATGTGAAAGGTCTTTTTCATGCTTGCGTCGATTGAAAACATACACCAGAAGTACAGTTGGACAGGATAGATTATCATCTTTGGCTCTTTTAGCCATCGAAAGGAATGTAAAAGTAAACATTTCTAAAGTTATTGATGATTTTGATTTAAACCGAAATAGAAGACTTCATTTTGTATGAAAATGAATATAAACATTGATTATTATTAAAAGTTTTTTTATATTTACTTAATTTCTCTCTTTTATAATTCAATGGGTTAAATAAGGTTTAGCTAGTAAGGTAAGTGATTAAAAAATATTGTTTTAAGGTAATTATGGCCTTCCATATATGGGAGTTAGTTTAACAAATGTTATTTTTGTAAAAAAAAAAAGGTCATTTAGGCTAATTAAATTTGCCACCCCAGATAAAATATTGAAATGACGCCTATGCATATTATGATGTAAAATACTGACTGTTTATACATTTAAATGATCTACTTTGTGCAAATTTCTTAGGTACAGACGAAAATGTACAAGTAGTGAATAAAATACAATCAGAAATAACTGAAGCAAGGTAATAAAAATTTCTTTTATTAACTATAAATCACATTTGTTTGAACAAAATATTTTGTTTATTAAAATCTCTTTCACTAATAAAAGCACTATTAATTATTTTTGTTTTTAGGTTTCGTTTAACAAAGTTAGAAAACGCTATGCGTAGTACACATTCAGGTAAAATTCATTAGTTATATTACTAATTAATTTGCTTATTTTGCAAGCACTAAATTCTCTCTTTTTAAGTATATTTTTGTGGTATAATGGTAACCAACTTAGTGTCTATTTTTAATTAATGATGAATATGGTGCTCTTAGTTTAGTCTTTTTGGGGTTATTTCTTTTAAATAATAATTTTTTATGATTATTTGAAAAAAATTCTAACACATTTCTAGTGCCACAATTTTTTCTCATTTATACAAATTATAATTATTAGAAATCAAAGATTCACATCAATTCATGATTTCATTTACATAGAATATATTATTAGTCAAAAAATGATTGAGTTTAATTAGCCAACTAACATATTTAGTATCACTAATTTCAACTAAGTATATTGCATAACATTAATATTTTTACTGTATAAATAATGTATAATTATATACTTTGAGACATATTTAAACTCTCAATTCTTGTAATTTCTGTTTTCTGAGAAATAAACTTACTTTTAATTATATTTACTTATTTTACTGTTTAGGCAATGTCACCACTCCTTAAGGAACATATTACATCTTCAATATTTTTATATAGAGATTGGTATTACTGTATTAACTATAATGTTTAAAATATTTTATTTCTTATAACTGTATTTTTATTTAATTATACAAGTATATTTAATAATATTAATATGTATATAATTCTGCTTACAGAATGTTTTTCAAAACCAAGCAGTTCAAATCACTTAACTTTATCAGTAAATGATGTTAATTTACAGACTTCAAATGAGGACAATAATTTAAATACATCTAGTCATTCTGTATGTGTTTAACCTTAAAATACTTGTAATGCTAAAGTCCAAATTCGTACAATGAACAATTTACAAAAATTAGTCATGTTTGCTTCTTTACCCATGTTTTTTTATTATTATTATAGATTATTTTTAGAAAATAAATGTTACAAAAATCAAAATGGCATCACAATAATCATACATGAGTTTTGTGATAACTTTTCACATCTTTAAAATCTTAAATTAAAAATAAAGTTTCATATAGATCATATTGGCATATTATAATAATATAATTTTTACTTTTCTATATTTATGAGTTTTCAAAAATATTTTTTTTCAAATTTTTATAATGTGCATGATTATTATAAACTGTTACAGATTAAGAAATTAGTAGAACTAGATGAAACAGATATGTTAGATTCGTCAGAAGACAGGTAATGACATTTTTCTTAATTTAATGAATAAAGATATCATTGATAGCAATAACCTGAATTTATTTTAATTGACAAATGCTATTAACTAAATCAAGTACAAAGTTTAGCGACCTCATTGGGTTCATTTGAAATTTATTAATGTAGACCATGAACCGTCAGTTATGTTTTTTTACCATTACACATTTCTTTGATCTCACATTCTACTATGAAAATATTCATAAATTCTATGGTTACCGAATAGGCATTTTCTTAGTTAAACCATTGTCTAACTGTCAAACTAAATTATCAGAGATATCAGAGATGGTTTTAAAAAAATATTTGATCACTTATAAATTTATAAATAATACTACTGAATAAACCAAAATAAAAAAAATTTACTTTTTAGTAGAGATCTAGTTGTCACCAATAATTTAACCACCTTATATAGTAGGCAGTGTGTTATAAAGATATCATGAGCCACCTTGAAGTAAAATCATCCACAAAGATACCAGTCAGCAAAAATAAAAAAGTTTTTCCTAAACTATTACTTAAGTTTAAGTTTAAGAGCATTATACACTTTTCTTTCATATTTATTTCTTATAATTATTATACAAAATAAGAAACTTATATTTAATCATCTCTTATTAGTATTTGAGTACTACCCTCACATTTATTTGAGATTTTTGATTACTTATATACCATTGATTAATTCTAAATGTTATAAAATTTTAGTTATATTGCGAATCTTACTGAAAATCTTGATGGAATACTTAGTTCAGTATTAACTGAAGATGTTTATAGAGGTAATAATTAATATTAATTAACATTAATGTCTATTTTTCAAAGATATGATTAAACTTCAATTTTAGAAAATAGATAGATTTTTGGTCTTACATAACAAATTACAAAAGTTTATTATTAACCAATCTTTCTTTTAAATTAAAAAAGTGTGTAATCTATCAGCTTAGGTAATATTTTCAATGTATTCCTAGGTATTTTTCACACCATCCCAATTATGCCTATAAAAATAACTAATAATTAATTTTTAATTACTTTTATTTTAAGAATGGGACTTTATGGAAAGCTCATCAAGTGACAGTGAACAAAGTAATACTAATGAACCACTATGCCCTGATCATTTAGGTCGAAATGAATAATTTTTTTTAAATTAATTTCTATACACTTTTAATTAATTTATATCCAACTTATTTGTTTGAAATAATTTACACACATATTTAAATTATAATACAAATTTTTTTTTTTTTTTTTTATAAAAAATATATTGATATAACTGTTTTAGAAGACATATCATAATAGTTACAATGTTTAAAATATATATGACTATCCAAAAATTATACATTTTAAAGTAAAAGTTATCAATAAAATTTTTGTGTTTATTAAACACATTTTATTTTAAAATATCTTTAAGTAATTAAATTTTAGATTAAATAATTTATACATGATAAAATGGTGCATGAGTATATATTGTGTACTAGAGTCACTATCTATTTAAATAAAAAGATATAATTATTATTATTATTCAAAAATGATCAATCAATTCCAGTTGCCTATGTAGGATATTTAAAAAAAAAAAAATTGTATAGAACTAATTTTAACAAGGATTTTTTAATATCAATGTGGTACATAATCATATTTTTATCAGATAGCTAATAAAATTTTTATTATGTATGCACATACACTCATACTTATTTGTAAACTTAGCTATTATGTCAAACACCATTTTGAATAAAAATATCATTCCTACTTTGTATTTATATATTTTAAATTTGGAAGCTTAATTATTTATTATTATATTGTTATTATTTTATTTATTAATAAGTCACTTCATTCTATTTAAGTTATTTATTTTTAATTAAATGATTATCAATTTTGTTATTTTTATTAATTTATACTAGCAACATTTTTTTTAATAAATAAAATAAATTTTATGTTCCTTAAAAATGTCAAATTTAATAAAATGTTTTGATTTAAATTTAAGTTAAATAATAAATTTACTTCTACTTTCATTAATTATCGTTATAGATAATGATAGAACATTGTGAACGTTTATCCATTTAGTCAATTTTTTAAAACCAAACTGTTTTGTGTATTTATAGTCACCAACTTCAACTTAGCCGTTTTCGTGTATGATACATTTGGTGCGTTCGAAATGAAAGCAGAAAATTTCTTTTCTTTTGTGTATTTTATCAATTGTAGGGCGTAACCTTTTCTTCTTTATTTTGGATATGTGTAAATATAATTCAGTATAAGTGAAGTTGTAAACTCTAGTAATGAATCGAAATCTTGTTTAATCAATAGAATATAACTTGTTACTTAACCGTAATCTTTCACGATAAATACCGATTGCTATGCCGCTCTTTCTTCCATTCTCAGTTCAACAAAATTATCACCTTTAGTAATTTTGTCTATGACGCGAATTTACGGATTCCATTTAATTGCTCCATAAGCGAAGAACTGTTTGACAACATTTTCCTATGAATAGCAAAAATTGAATATATAAATATATTAATTGTGATGTCAAATGAACCAACTACAACTGAAACACAAGTTGTCAAGCCCCAAATCGCACGGTCAATCCAGTCCAATATTTTACGGCCATAGGGCAATCATAACTTCTTTATTTCATATATTATAAACGTTACTCTTCTCCATACAAGTCATATGATTCCTATATACGTTGTATTCAAACGATTTCAACTAGTATCCCATGATTCAAAAAGGGAAAAAATTATATTTTCTAATGAACTTAAAATGTTTAAACAATCATAAAGTAAATTTAATTTTAATTGTCCCTTAGAAATACTATGGAATTAAAATTTGTTCTCACTTGTAAATTAATGAGAATTTTAAAACTGTGGGAAAGTGAAAAATTTCCTAATTAAACAACTCTTTATTCTTAGTAGTTAAATGGATGTGTAAAATAAAAAAAATTTATTATTAAATCATGCTAGTGCAAAAGAAGTTGCTTTCATAATGTTTAACAAAAACATATGTACTTTAAATAAAAAAAATTAAGTAAAGAGAAAATGGCTACATCAAACAATTCTCTAAACATTGAGTTATTATCGAAAAAATTAAAACAATTAGTAACATTTGGTGGTGTGATAATGAAATGACATGATAGACAATAAGACACAATTATTAATGTTCATATTAAGAAATTGCGAGAACTAGCAAAATTAAATGAAAACTTTTATTATAAGCGTTTATAAAATTTAATTAACGTTTTATTTTCTTTAAGTTACTTATCATTAAAATTTTTCCAAAATAGATTATTTGTTAAACCTAAAACATATGCATATTTATATTTTTTCATTGCGAACTGAGAAGGTATTAATTTTACTATGATATGTTTTTTATTTTTTTTGTGTGTCTGTTGCCACTTTTTCTCACCGAACCGATTTCTTCATTTTGCCTTCATGGTATAAATGGCTACCATATGCTATTTTTGTGTTAAAATTTTCGATTTTGTAATCTATTTTATTTTAAAATACCTTACAAAAGTTTTCCTTACTTACTGAACACTATATTTATACACATTCCCCTGAAAAACAGATCTTTTGCGGACAATATCTGAAAGGTTTTCAACTGATTAAGCGAAACTCTGATAAGAACCTTAAGGCCATGATAGTGATAATAGACTACATTTTTTGGTTTATCAAAGTTCGGCGTTAGATAAAGACTAGAGAAATTAATAAGTCTCATATCCGGTCAGATATTAATTTAATCGGGATTTAAATTTAACTTACTTTTTTGAATAATTGAATGTTTTGTTAGTTTTAAAATAGTACTTTTAAAAAAATATTCATTATGATAGTGAGATGCTGTTTTCATACATTGAAAATGTATAAACGAAATTCAGAAAATTTACAAAGATTTTTATTTCAAAATAATTCGTTTGGAAGATCATATTATTATCCTGGTAATTCATTATTATTAATAAATAATAATAAAAGATTTAATAATAACTCAATATTCAGATATATAACAAGTTCATCACCTTCAGAAAATGATAGTAAACCTAGTATCTTTCAAAGATTCAAAACTGTTTATAAAAAATATTGGTTTATTGTTTTGCCAGTACACTTAATTACATCTGCTGTCTGGTTTGGATCATTTTATTTTATATCCAGTAGTGGTGTAGATGTACCAGCTCTTCTGGATTTGATAGGTATACCGGAATGGATCACTGATAAAGTCAAGAACGGAAATACATTCACAGGACATCTATTGATAGCATATGGTTTATATAAAATATTTACACCTCTAAGATATATGGTTACGCTAGGAGGTACTGGTATAACAGTTCGTTACTTACAAAAAATAGGATACATGGAGAAAAAGATAAAAAAATGAATGCTTGATTAATTTTTTGAACTAATAACTAAATATTATTATTGTTAAGTTTTTTGTTAATGATAATATAATATTTTTCTGAATTATAATATTTGTAGTAATAATTACAAAATATAATTTTTGTTATTAATTGTAATTTAATTATTACTTCTCAATCCATTTACAAATTCCTATTTGTTATATTTTTATATAGTAGAAGCTTTTGTTTCTAATAATAGTATTCAAATATAATTAATTTAAAAACAACCTATTTAGTTGATACAATTTATTTTATTTCATTTGTAATAAAACTAACAAAATATTTTTAAATTTTAGTAAATTATTTAATTGCTAAAACTTAATTTTTTTTTTTGTATTACTCAAAAGTTAACTTTCTTCAGTTACTCAAATGCTTAACTGTGATTGAATAGAAATGTTTTTCTGAATACTAAATTTTTATGATCAGATCAATTTCATGGCATAGTTGTAATCTTGACTTATAAATTTTTGTTATATTATTTTTGTGTAAAGAACTTCCTATGCTTCTTCAAGTATAATTAAGTATAAGAAAAAAAACAGACATGTATTTTTTTTTCCTAAAATATTTAATACTAACATAAATAAATAGAAAAAGCTCCATAAAAAGTCAAAACTTTTTTTTTTATTGAATAGAAGTTATATAGTCTTGAAATAAAATGATTATATAAAATATTTATTTAAAAATAGAAAAACACATGTTCTAAAATAGACTTCATTAAATTATTTATTTGTTTAATAACGTGTTAAAGAAATTTTGATTCTCCTTGTGAGAATCTATTATTTAACTGACTTGCTTTTTTCAGTATTGACTGTTTTTGAGCATTATCAAATCGATTGGACTGTAAATCAATATCTCTACTAAATGGTCTCCTTTCTTGAGGTGACTTCTTTTCACTTTTTTTCTGAAATATTAAAGTTAAAATATTTAATTTTAATCAACTATTAATTTTAGATGCTATATAAAAATTTTAATGTAAGAAAAGTTTTACATGATAAATATTTAGAAGCAAAAATAATAAAAAGGCAAGAGCTTATAACTGTAATTTTTGCTGGGAAATATTTTTATTTATTTATTGATTAAATCAATGAAATAAATGTTGAACAAAGTGTAACTCTATAATTTTTATAATTAAACCAAAGGTTATACTTTTTGTTAAATTTTAAACAAATCAATAACCCAAGGTTCAGTTAAAATTTTTAAAGGTTTGTTACATCAGTAGTAAATATCATACAAAATTATCATACAATTATAATTTAACAAAGATCATCCAAAATGTAAAAAAATGTTTTAATTTGATTTTATACTTTTTTTTCTTTTTTGAGTTTTTCTTGGTGTATTTCAACTAAAGAATAAGGTTTCCGCTTCTCTGAAGTTTCTGCCATTTTTTCCATTTGCATATTACGTTTTTTTATAGCAATTTGTCTTAAAGCTATTGTATTAGTAGTTTCATCTATTGTAGGATTATCTTTTTTTTTCATTTTATCAAGAGGAGTATCAGTCCATTCTGATCGATTCCTCATATCAGGACCTTCTCGTTTACGAAATTGTCTGGGACCTAGTCCAATATTTGTAGCTTTTTCTGGTGGTAACTCTAACATCCATTTCTCCCTGGCTGAGACTGTATTTTCTTCATGTATCTTAAACCACAAAATATTATCATATTACTATTATTAATAATAATTTGAAGAATAAATAATTACATATTTATGACACACATTAGGATGGTATGGTCTAATGGGTAACACGTCAGTACCTGATATGAACTGTTTCAAACTAAATCTCAGTCATAGGTAGTTACAATTGACAATTGAGAGATTAATTCAGTAATTTAAGTTGCCATCCTTCTTTACAGCAATTGACTTACTATCCGTATGTGGGTATAAATGGTTAAGAAATCTCCCATTTGGGAAAGGTTGCAATAGCACTAAAAGCGAAAGAAAATATTTAAGATATTCTATAATAACTTGATCAATTTTATTTTTCTATTTATTTAAATTATTTAGTTTTTATTCAAGAAAATCACAGTCAATTATTTCAATAAATTTTTGTTTAAGTTTTTCTTTAAAAAATATTCATGTGTTTATGAAGATTTTGGTAAATTTCAGATATGTATAACAATCTTTGGAAGAAAATAGTATTGTTATTGTTATTTAGCTTATAAGAACATGTTAATATACCTAGTTAATTATATATTATATAGTATAAATACACAATAGTACAGAGGCAAAAAGAAGACTATTGTACTAATAATTTAATCAGATACATCAGTCAATCATTAAAATTAACCAACCTAACAATTGAAAATAATAAAATAAATTTTAAAACAACTTATTGAAGAAATTATCCCTATATTTTTTTTGTTGTCATACAAAGTTATAAAGGTACAGAGAACAATGAAAAACATACCTAGCTTTATACTTGAGTATAATAGGTTTTTGCAGTTTTATAGTTTGATGTGTCATAAATAGCCTGTTTAAATTTTGCATATAATATTTTTATTTTTGAAGTTATTAAAGAAGCAAAAGATGTTATGTTTCAAAACTTTAAAAATACTCTATGAAATGTCAAATATAAAAATCACTAATGAGTGGTACCATGCTCTTAAAGGAATTTTTTTAACTAATAATTTACCTCTCCTGCAAATTTTTTTTTCATATAATTAGCTCTTAATTCTAACTGAGTTTGAATAAACATTTGTTCAGAATCTGAAGAAATTAAATCATCTGGTAATGGACCAATGTTTGAAACATCCTCTTCCGCTTCTTCAACTCTTTCATTTACAAGAAAACCTGGAGGTAATGATGGTCCAGGAATTATTTTATTTTGTTGTACTAAATGCGGTGGTAAGCTAGGACCATATTCATTCAAATTTTCTTCAGTAATTCTAGAGCTCGATTCATTCTTAATTGTATTTGATGTAGTAGATGGCATAACAGGGCCAATTGAAGTATTTTCTTGGACCTCAAGTGACGTTTCAATTCGTTGAGGGCATTTTTTTATGGGAACAATTGGAGTTGGATAATTAACATTTTTTGATTTATTATTATGTTTAGAATGCTTATGTTTTTTATGTTTCTTACGATCTTTACCCATTGTACTAGTAATATGTGAGTATTTAAAAATTTAAAACAGTAAAAACTTTTTGGAAACTATTATCGGTACTATTAATACTTTTACATTTATATTTAACTAATAATTCACTTTTGAACTTTAACGAAATATTCGTTAGACATTACTTATAATCGAAATACAAAAGATTATTAGATAGCACAACTATTATAATATCAGTTATAATGAACTGTTATCATTATCTACTTATCTACTATTAGATAGTAAATTATATAAAAAGAAATCTGTTGCATATCTATCTGTTATTACATATACAGAATTATTCACTTATCGTGAACCACTTAATTAATAAAAAAAATAATAATAATATTCATAACTTTTTTATTGGTTTCTTTTATGTTTTTATCAATTTATCATTCATGAAGTATTTTTTATGTTAATCCCTTGTTCTTTATAAGTGTGTCAACTATAATTTTTTAGATGGGGTCATACAAAATTAACTAGCTTATTTAAGCGACGTAATTAAGAAAATTAATGGCCGATAACTACTTTTGGACCATTATTTTGGAATTAAACAATTACAATATATAACCTGGAGGTGAGTCATGGATATGACAATATTTATTATTAAATATTTTTTGGTAACACCTTTCTTCCCATCTATGTATAAAAATATCAATAACTTCCAAAATACTGATCAAAAAGTTGTTATCGACTAGTAATTTTTTTAATTACATCATTATCAATTAAATAAGCTAGTTAATTCCATGTGTTGCCATTTTAAAAATTTTAATTTTGGAAGAACATGAATATACTTTGTGATTGATCAATTAAAAACATGAAACTAAAACTAAATAAAACTATGAAAAATTAACAATATTTTAGCTCGATGCGAAGCTGAGAAGGTATTAATTTTACTATGATGTGTTTTTTTTTTTATGTCTGTTACCACTTTTTCTCAGCTCTCACTGGACCGATTTCTTTCAATGATACGTCAAAAGATCACAAATCGTATCTAATTGAAGAAATTACCCTTAAAAATTGAAAAATTTTCCCTCGTCCACCGCAAATGGGGGAAATATCCAAAAAAATTACAAATTTAAAAATCGGTAAATTTTGTCATTTTTTTCACTTTTTTTCTTAAAACTTCCATAACTTTTTTAAAAAGCAACAAATCAACATAATTTTTTTTTTAAATAAAATCTTAGATAATTTCCTTTCATTTGATATCATTTTTTTTGAAAATTTAACACTTAACCTGCTCATTGGGGGAGATTTAAAATAGCAACTTTTTTACAAAAATTAACTTTTTCAACTTAATTTTTGAAAATGTTCCGGAAATACTGCGTCCTTTAAACATATATCAAATTAAAGCTTATTTTATGTACTATAAAATGAAAAAAAAAATTTGTCCCGACGACCTATCTTCTATGCGCAAATGGCTACCGTATTCAAAAATATGCTATTTTTCTATTAAAATTCTAGGTTTTGAATTTTATTTTATTTTAAAATATCTTATTAGGAGAATATATTGACTTTCATGAATATTATATAATTTAATAGACATAGAATAAAGTTCATAAGACATAAGAAATTAAACTTATTAAATTTTTTTTACTTTTTTAAAGTCGAAAAAGTAATTTTTAAATTTGAATTAGCTTAAATAGCCAATTTTTTAGCTTCGATGCGAATTTTTTATATGTAAATACTAATTTTTAATAATATTAAAACTTAGAAGTGATAGAAAAAGTCTAGTTGCAGATTTGAAAACATCGCGAAATGTTGATTAAGAATGGTATATTTTTGTTACTGATGAAAGTTCCTTGTAGTTCAGTGCATTTATTTATAGTAACAAACAGNAAAAGTTTCTTGTAGTTCAGTGCATTTATTTATAGTAACCAGGGTCGCATTTAGGAATTTTGCCGCCCGGTGCTCTTAATTTTGCCGCCCCCCAAAAAGTGTTGGATTGGGTTTTTTAGTTGGCGTATTTAATAATTCCGAATATTCAATTAATTGATTTTCATTTGCCATGGTTTCAAAAGTACTATGTAGAGGATGTTCACTAAAAAATTATAAAATTGTTTATTTATAAAAAACTGAATTAACGCAGATGAGATAACATATGCTTCAAGCATTCTTTTTGATTTGTACGCCTTACCTTGGTGCAATAGAAGACGTATTTATTAATTGTTTTTCCGAATTTTCAATTATTTGATTTTCATTTGCTAGGGCTTCAAGAGGACTCTGAAGATTAGGCTCACTAAACAAAATATAAAATTTTTCATTTATATAAAACTGAAATAACGTACAAAAGTTAACATTTGATTTTTAAATTACTTTTTATCACTAGACTCATTTGAAATCTGTTCAGCTGTAGTCTCTATTTTACTTGGCGAATTGGAGATTGATGGTCGTTGATTGCCAAAAAATGAAGTTAATTTTGCGGTTTGAGAAATGACTTTTTGTTCTTTTTCTAATTTTAATTTAGCAACTTTTTTATAAGCACTTCCACTTAAACGTTTTCTGCCATCACTCATTTTAATACGTTAATAAATAATAAAATATACAAATAAAAAAAAACACCTCAACACATTAAGTCGGTCACTTGTAGTCGAGTACTAAACACAATGAGCTGTCTGTACACAACACATTATTAGTGTGACATTATTAGATAGTAATTTTGTGAAAAATGAGACAAATTATTGTGTTTTAACTTTCTTAGTATTCCAATAATAATCGACTATCAACGGCCGACGACATCCACAAAACCAGTTTAAGGGAGAAAATATCAATACTTTGTTAAAATTAGATAAAAACATGAATCAAATAAATTGCCGCCTACTTTATTTATAGTGCTGTTGATTATAAAAATACTATGTATAATCAATACTATTATCTAACTACTAACTGTAGTCTATGTTGTTATACAGCTTTGATATATCTTCTTTTACATTTATATCTTTGTACACGTTTTAAGTTAGAAAATAATAAAGTAATATTTTTTTTAGAAATAGATATTTTTGTTTCATAAAAATAAATTGTTCTGTTTGAAAAAATTTTAAATTAAATAAAAATAATTAATTTTTAAAAATTGTATACCTATTAAGATTTTTGTCACCTTACAAAATTTGTCGCCCGGGGCAAATGCCCCCCTCTAAATGCGGGCCTGATAGTAACAAACAGTTTTTATTTAAATTTATTGTATCAAGCCCTTTAAATTTTTATATACACGTAGAAATAAAGCAAAATACAACTTCTTTATTATTTTTATAATTTCTCCGTTTAAATTTACAATATTAAATTATTGAATATCAATTTCATACTAAATTTAATAATTATAATTAGTATTTATTCATATATTGTATTTTAAAATCAAAGAACTACTAATTAGGATACAATCAATGAAATAAGAGTTGATGTTGCTTTTGGAATAATCCATCAATTTCTCTAAATAAAACACTACCTACAGATTTGCATCGAAGCGTTTCTTATGATAGTGATTTTAATCACTGTCAAATATCATCTATACTTGTCCCATCTATGCCTCGTCTACACTGTACCTCGACCCCACTGTACTATCGTTTTTTATTTTTTTATTATTTAAATGATGGTTCACATTAAGTGAATCCTTTGTATAAATAGAATAGACGTCAATAGGGATGCGCTTAATTTAGATTTCATAATCCGGAAGCAATAATCTGTTTCAATGGGCCTTAAATTATTATTATCCAACTAAAGAAATTTTAAATTTAGGCTTTTTTAATACTGATAGGATAACATAAAAAAAAAAAAATTTACTATACAGGGTGTTCAGTAAGTCAGGAAACGGGTATCTATTGTTCTCATTGTTACAAACAATGAGAACAATAGATACCCGTTTCCTGACTTACTGAACACCCTGTATAGTAAATTTTTTTTTTTTTATGTTATCCTATCAGTATTAAAAAAGCCTAAATTTAAAATTTCTTTANAGTAGTTTTTTGGGTCAAATATGAAATATGAAATATGTTTACCGTATATACACGGTTTATTTTACCTACGATCTTATGAGAATGATAAAAGGTTAACCCATATTAAAGGTAATAGCTATTTTTCCTTTCTCGGTGTAGCAATTAAAAGCCCGTTTATTAGAGATACAGAGATACATAAACTAATTAAAAAAAAAAAATGTGTTTCCTCGCTTTTATTTCAACTACTTAGGGTCAGTCACTCTTATCCTAAACTTCCATTTGACATGATCACCCAAATCATTTAATGTAAGTTAAATTCATGTAAATTTATTGGTGGACTCATTACTACGGCAAACCCTTATAAGGTATTTTAAAATAAACAAAAAAAAAAAAATTTTAACACAAAAATACCATGTTTTTCAAATAAGGCAGTCATTTGTATAAAGAAAATAGATCGTCAGGAAATTTTTTTTTTTTAATTTACAGTACGTAACATACGCTTTAATTTGACATATGTTTTAAGGATGCAATATTTTCAATAGTTAAGTTGAAAAAGTTGAATTATGTAAAAAAGTTGCTATTTTGAATCCCTCTTGTGAGCAGGTAAAGGGTTAGATATTCAAAAATATTATATCAAATAAAAGAGAATAACTTAAGGTTTCTATATAAAAAAATTATTATGTTTTTTTCATTTTTCAATAAGTTATGATAATTTAAAAAAAAAATTTCGAAATTTATCGATTTTCAAAATCGTAATTTTTTGGGGAATTTTCGTCATTTACGGGGAACTAGGGAAATTATTTTATATTTTGAGAATAGTCTTCGACTAGATACGATTTGTGATCTTTTGACGTATCGTTAAGAAAAATCGGTCCAGTGAGAACAGAGAAAAAGTAGTAACAAACACAAAAAAAACTTAGCCCAGAGGGGTCGCGGCAAAGTGGTGACGTGGTATAATTGGATAAAAATTATAATTAAAAAATATAATTGGATTAAAATCACTATCAAAAAAAACGTTTCGATGCAAATCTTTAGATACTGTTTTATTTTAAAAAATTGGTGGATTATTCCAAAAGCTACATGATCTCCTATTTCCTTATTTATATCCTGATTTCAAGTTTTATGATTTATAAGTGTAATATATGAATAAATATATTTATAATAAATAATAACATAATAACAATAACAATTTTCCAAATGGTTTACAAATAGTAAAACATTGTAGCATTGGTCAACACATCCCAAATGCAAAGTAGATTCAACGGAGGTATCTTTTCCAGTATACTTCTCGAGAAAACTTCTGAATTGTGTATTGAATAGTTTGTCCAGAAAAATATTAGCGGTTGGCATCGCTTTACATAAAACGATGTTGTATTCATTTTTTTTAACATGGTTGCTGCGAGCAGCTGAATTTTTTATTATCTTCACTTTTTTGAAAACGTTGTACTGCGGGGCTTATGTTTGTCTGAAGTGATGTGATGAGTTACACTGAAACATTTTTAACTTGATACTTTTATTTCACAAGCTTTACAAATTATCACTAGTTGTCGGTTGAAAATATATCTTTGTCAAATTTCGAAACAAAATTTTGCAAACGAGCTGGGTTCGTTAGTTTTTCTTTTTGCATTATTTAATGTGACACAGTCCAAATACTGTATTTATAATTGAAACTCAAAACACTAACTGAAAACAAAAAAACAAATGGACACGATTCACCACAAAATAATCAACAAATAACAGTATAACGAAGCTGGAAATATGATTATAGTTTACGGATTGATCAGAAAAATTGTACCCCTATATATGTACCTATATGTATTATTGTGACGAAAATGAATTTATAGATTGTGAGATAATATTAATTCCAGTGAACTGCTTAAAACTTATAAAACTCTATCAATATCTTAAATATTAAGAACATTTTAAACATATTTTAAACATGTAAACATATTCGAAAAAAAAAAACTAAAAAATATGATTTAAGAATTTAATAATTTTTTTACCTTCATTGAAATAAGATTTCCCTGAATCTACAGTAAATAATATGCACTAATAACTCTAAAAAACCAATTATATGCCCTAATACCCAAAATATACAGAAATATGCACTATCAAACTTCATATTTTTATTAATATTGTTATGAAATGGATTTGTAGTTCACTTAGCATGTTTTCTTAAGAAGCAAAAAAAAAAACATGCAAATGCATGAGCTTACAAGTCCCGATAATAAGTAATAACACAGTATAGATTATAAAAACTGTACAAAATAATCTGATATGATCTGATGAAACATTAAATATACACATCATAAGTGAAAATAAGAAAAAAATAACTATTATTCGGAATCGGGACAAAAGCGGGACGTCGATTAAAAGTCGGTACATTTTACTGTCCTGATTTGATCACCAAATTTAGTGGAAAACATGCTTGAAAATTGGTACTGTTCCGTCAAAATCGGGACGTTTGGTCACACTAGATAATTTACATCCAGTGAAACTGGTAAAGTTATCACAAAATCATTTAAAGGCATTTTTAACATCAAATCAATTCTAAACATGTTAAAATTACTTTCGATCAGTCTCTAATGGCAATACTGTTTTAATCTCGCCTTACCACTCTGAAAATGGATTAAACACATTAATTCCAAGCATTCTTCTACATAATTTAGGTATTATACGCTTAAGACATCAATGTTTCAGAAGGTAATTTTTGTAATGACCTTGAATCTTCTATAAAACTTATTTCTTTTAGAAAAATAAACTAAGCGAGACAATTGTCCCCAATTTACACAATCATAATATAGGTTAAATACACATTGATAAGCCATGGCAATCAGACTATTGGAAACCGACATTTTAGCTTCGATGAGAAGTTGAGAAGGTATTAATTTTATGAATGTGTTGAAGCCTTCGTGGATTGTCGCATTGTTTGAAAAGTTCACAGATGTATCCACGTTTTCAATTATTTATTGACGTTTCGCTCACGGTTAGCTGGTATTAATTTTACTATGTGTTTTTTTTAACACATAGAAACGGACTTAATAAGAAAAAATCCATGTATACATACCTAATATTCTAGAATAATATATTTCATTACTTTGGACAATTAGATGTGATTATCATAGTTCTTTATATAATAATACAAATACAAAATATTATGGTTTTGAGACACAGCTCCCATGATAATTTTTATCATATAGCTTTTTCAACTACTCCTAATAACAAAATTTATCTATATATCCTTCTATATAAAATAATTTTTAAAAATATTTAGAGGCTAACAGTTAGTTTTGTACTGTAGTATCACATTTTATGTCAATGTTCTATTAAGGATTCTTAGTATATTATTAAAATAAAAATATTGCAATTAACGTGTATAATAATCACTGTTTAATAATGTACATATATTCATTTAATGAATATTAAAAATTTTTTAAATACTATGTAATTATTAATCAATAGGAGCAAACGAAATTTACGCTTCTATCAGTATAACTACCTGCGTCCATTCGTCAAAAAAATTTAACTGCCAAAATTTTGTACAGCAAGGCCTATCTATGTGTATTTAATCAATGATTATAAGATATGCGTAACTTATGTGATCGAACGACGCGCGTAATATACAAATATTTTACATAAACTTACAATAGTTCTAAAACTAATATTTTTTCAAATGTTTGTACATTAAATTTTTTGTTCAGAATAAAAAACAAACAAGATTATCAACATTTAATTTTAAGTAGCTCATTGTATTTATCATTTTATATTGAGTACTATCAGTGACAAATTTTCAACATTTTTTTGGGAAGGGTCCTAAATAATAAAATTTGCTTGAAATACGTATCAGTCTTGCTTTATGTATTAAATTATGTAAAAAAATTAATTGCTTAGGGGCCCAAACCTCCTGCACCTTCATTTCACCGTAAATACGCTATTGAATATTATTGCGTATTTGCATTTTTTTGATAAGATAGATTTTTGAGATATAGACGTTTTTATACAATTTCCTAGTTACCGTATATTATGATCACAATAATTACACGTATAGTTAAAACACGATGTTCTCCCAAAAGCACGGTGTCTATACAGCTGTAGTCTCTATGGAGCTTTGCTCCCCATAAAATATATAAATTATATTTATTCCTATATGCAATATATTTTTAGAATAAAACATAAATTATATTGCTAACGATACTCTTTTTCCAAAACGACTTTTTCTTCTGAATATAGAAAATGACCTGAATAGACTTTTGATTGTTAGCTATTTAAAATAGACGGGGTTTGTTCAGAAAATAACAATAATAATAATGGTGAGTGCCATGAGTAAAACAAAGGTTTACGAGTGNACAGAGTTACTTGGCAGAGTTATATCGTTGATACGTGTCTATTTCAGGAGTTAGGTTGGAGGTTCATATGTATAGCCACCATACCACTCTGGGTAGACACACGAGGTGACTCAATCCCACCTATCATCGATAACCGTCAAAACTCGTGGCATTATTGATATTTAAGAATTGACAATTAATTATGATAAATCCCATATTAATAAAATAAAGATCACTTTATTTTTCTATCATCTTCTATCTTTCTTACAGACCCTCGTACTCATATCCCGAGTAATAATATTATTAATACAATGAAGTAGTGGATCAAATAAGAATCAAAATCCCGTCATATTCTATTTAACTTATTTCTTTTGAGCAACTGTCAAAGTAGCTCCCTAAATTAATAACCCCCCATAATTATTATATCATAATTAACACAATAAATTATTAAAGTATTAAACTATTTAAATAAATTTCTTCTTTTTTTTGATTCACTACAAGTGGTATAAGCGTTTCCAAGATGGTCGTGAAGACGTTGAAGATGAAAAACGCCCCAGCACATCAACAACCAACGAAAACGTGAAAAAAATGGTTATGAACGATTGCCGAATCAAAATCAGAGAAGTCGCTAATGATATTGGAATATCGATTGGCTCATGCCATGAATTTTTCGAATATTTTGAGTATGAAACGCGTAGCAGCAAAATTTGTTCCAAAATTGTTGAATTTTGAACATAAACAGCGACGATAGAAGTTGCACAGAAGTCACTTAATGAAGTCAACGACTATACAGAATTACTGAAACATGTTATAACAGGTGACGAAACATGAGTTTATGATTACAGCGTCGAAATTTAGGCTCAATCGTCACAGTAAAGGCGTTTTGGATCGCCAAGGTTGAAAAAGCCTAGATAAGTGCGATCGAACGTCAGGGTTATTTCTTCGATTTTAATAGCATTGTGCATTATGAATTTTGCCATGAGGTCAAACTGGCTATAAGTAACTACCTATATACCTACCTTTTTTTTTCCCCCTCTTCAATCGTTTTAATGTGAACCGCCATGGACTCCCGTAAGGCATTGCTTTCGGGCGGCCTATATACCTACCTAAAATAAATAACACTAAAGGCTCGTCGTGTTACAAGCATAGACGACCTTAAAAGCGCATCGCTCAATGAGCTGAAGGCTATCCGACAGATTTAGTTTGAGAAATGTTTCGAGGATTGAAAGAAGCGTTAGCACGAGTGCATAATATCTTTTATTAAAGTCGACAATGTTAATGTAAACGAATAAATAAATATTTTTTTCAAAATTTCAGTTATTTTCTAAACACACCTCGTATGCAAACATATTTATCTCGGCACAATTAATCTAAATTGTCTGCAAATTGTTAATAGCTAATTTAAATATAAAAAAAAATATTTTTACTACTTTTTGAAGTAGTACAATCATTCTAGTGTGAACATAAAAACCCAGCACAGGGGGGTCGCGGCACAGTGGTGACGTGGTATAGATGGATCAAGTATAATTATATCTGACAGTGATTAAAATCACTATCAAAAAAAACATTTCGATGCAAATCTTTAGATACTGTTTTATTTTAAAAAATTGGTGGACTATTCCAAAAGCTACATGATCTGCTAGTTCATTATTAGTATCTTAATTAAGATAAAGTATGTCGAATGAAAAAGGGATTATTAAAAAATAGTATTTCCCATAAAAAAATTATATTGATCAATACACTTTTCAATAAGTTATATCATTATAAAGTTAAAAATGTAAAATACAAAATTGGAAATGTTCACACAAAAATAGCATTCGGTAGCCATTTTCACCACGAAGACAAAATAAATTCCCTCGTTCCCGTAAATAGGGGAAACCTCCAAAAAAATTACAAATTTAAAAATCGCTAATTTTCGAAATTTTTTCAATTTTTTTTACTTAAAAGTGCCATAACTTTTTCAAAAATGAACATATCAATATAATTCTTTTTTATATAGATGCATAATATCATTACCTTTCATTTGGTATATTTTTTTCNCATTTTTTTCATAAATTTAACCCTTAACTTGCCCACAAGAGGGGATTTAAAATGACAACTTTTTCACGAAAAATTTACTTTTTCAACTTAACTTTTGAAAGTGTTTCGGAAGGTCTGACACTTTTATATATATCTTAAATTAAAGCTAATGTAATATGCTTTATTATGAAAAAAAAAAATTTCGGACTTTATCTTATCTTCATGGTGAAAATGGCTACCGAATGCTATTTTTGTGTGAAAATTTTCGATTTTGTATTTTCCATTTTTAACTTTATTATGCTATAACTTTTTGAAAAATGTATGAATCATTACAATTTTTTTATGAGAAGTAGTATTTATATAGATCTTTCATTCGACATACTGTTTTTTTAAATCGGACCATTTCCCTAAATACAGGGGGGATTCAAAACATAAAAATGCATATAGAAAGTAGAACTTTTTCAACGTAACTTTTGAAAGTGTTCCGGAAGGTCTGACACTTTTATATATATCTTAAATTAAAGCTAATGTAATATACTTTATAATGGTAAAAAAAAATTTCGGACTTTATTTTATCTTCATGGTGAAAACAGACATTAAACTTAATAAAAAAAATACGATTTTTGTAAAAAAATTCTTTTTTATATTTTTAACTTTATAATGCTATAACTTCTCGAAAGATGTATGGATCAATATAATTCTTTTTTTTGTAGATGCATGATGTCTTTACCTATCATTTGGTATATTTTTTTTATAAATCTGACTTTTTACCTGCCTACAGGGGGGGATTCAAAATGACAACTTTTTCACAAAAAATTGACTTTTTCAACTTAAATTTTGAAAGTGTTCCGGAAAGTCTGACACTTTTATATATATCTTAAATTAAAGCTAATGTAATATACTTTATCATGGAAAAAAAAAATTTCGGACTTTATTTTATCTTCAAGGTGAAAATGGCTACCAAATGCTATTATTGTGTGAAAATTCTCGATTTTATATTTTACATTTTTAACTTTATGATGATATAACTTATTGAAAAGTGTATGGATCAACATAATATTTTTATGAGAAATAATATTTTTTAATAATCCCTTTTTCATTCGACATACTTTATCTGAATCAGGATATTAATAACGAACTAGCAGATCATGTTGCTTTTGGTATAATCCACCAATTTTTTAAAATTAAACACTATCTAAAGATTTGCATCGAAGCGTTTTTTTTATAGTGATTTTAATCACTGTCAGATGTCATTATACTTAATCCAACTATACCACGACACCACTGTGCCGCGACCCCCCCGTGCTGTGTTGGGTTTTTTAATATTGTTACTCACAGTAAAAAGTCAAATTTGATATAGATTTGAAAGACACAGTATTTCATTAATTGCAACCAAAATATTAACAATAATTTTTTTTATTCGCAATA
>NW_026099574.1:33076442-33076991 GCF_025091365.1 Daktulosphaira vitifoliae
CGTGCCTGCGCACATCATCGATAGACATTCGAATGGGGACGTTGGTTTTGCGCAACAATTTAGAAATGTTGGGCGTCACTTCCGTTACAGTCATCACAAATGCCTTGGCGACCTCTTCGCGATCCTCAGACCCACGGTATATCACCGGTGATTGCGGTATACCGTAGCGTTCGAGGAGCTTGGAGGGCACATCGTCCGATGTTTTCACCATGAACCCATAGCTCATGGGATGGTGGGTGTGCACAGTCCTGGTGTATGCACCCATACGATCGTCTGTTTGCTCCAGCAAGGCCTCAAAATCGGCGTAGATGACAAACGGTAACCGTTGAGTCTTTACCCACGCGTCAAATTCGACCTTACTGCCCTCCGCCGGCATAACGGGTAAAATAGGCTTGTTCTTGCCGCATATCAACTTGTGTTGCTCCAACGCTTGATGACCCCGAAGAATATGCTTTTTAGGCTGATCATCAAAGCTGGTGAAGCAACGTTTGCAAGTGTATATGCGACCTAGGTGTTTGGTTTTTTGGCTGCGCACAAGCCTCGAAAAAT
>NW_026099574.1:33077782-33079624 GCF_025091365.1 Daktulosphaira vitifoliae
GACAACAACGCCCTAGCCCGTGTCTTGAAGGCACGGTCCTCGGGCGGTGCTTCTGATCGCGGTATATGGTAAGAGGCCTCCAATTTGAGATTATATTTAATAGGCTGAACAGCTGTGATTTCACCGAGTTTGGCAACCAGCTCGGGTTTAACGGCGCGCAGAAAATCTCGATAGCTCGCGAAATTTTCCACGTTTTTCCGATAAAACCAAACGGCTCCTCGCTTCAATGCGGAATCAATCTCGATGAAATTTTTCGCGTCCGGCAATTGTATACGCAACCTTTTGGATTTTACCCTACTGTTGTTAGCCCTACGTTTAACCGAATGGTGGTTTGGAACAGTCGTGGAAGAGGTGGCTGTGAAAAAATGTGTAAAAACAATTTGTGCGTCGAAAATATCGAAATATACAATCAAAAAAAACTTACCTTGTGCAGCACCAGCAAAATGTACATCAGCCATTGTTATTCAATTTTAAATTTAAATAAAAAAAAAAAAATAAATAAATACTAGTACTTGTATACGTTTAACTGAATATTTTTAAGCAATATGTTAGCGAGCCGCTAATAACGCTTAGTCAAAGAGTGACTTTAATCATTATTGATGTCTTTATAAATACGGATTGTTACTGTATTATCCACTGTATCAGTGATGGTGGTGCGCGGTCATTAATCGCACAAGTACATCGTATATCGCGAGCATAATGACCAAAGTATATCAAGTGGTCTGAGAAAAAATATTCAGGTTTCTACATGTTATACAGCACTTGTTACATTTTTATAAACGTCATTAGTTGACGTTATTATGAAAAGTAGTCATTAGTATATATTGTCTACAAAAAAAATATTAATTTATTATTCACTATACGAATAACGGTCAAGCTTATTAACTCGTATAATAATAATTAATCTAATTGACGGCGACATCGCCGACGCCGTCGCCGCCGCGTTGGGCCATCTGCTGTATTAATCTCAAGTGCTATAGTGTAATCATCAATACAGCCATCTGGCACACAATGTTTCGAACTAATTTTTTTCCACAAATTAGGTAAAATTAACATTTTACGTATGGACTTTATCTAAATATATGCATGTGGCATATCAAAATAGCGGATTCGACGTTTAAAAATTGTACTTTTCACCGTAACCGTATAGCTTTTCCAGGTAAGCGAAAATGCATTTTTTTTTTTCGTCAAAAAACCGATATTATGTATATTCTATATGGCCGAGCACAATTTAGGTGCGCGACAAGTTGTGTTAGTTAACGTCGTGTTTCATTATCCCCCTATCATAAGACTTGGTGGAAGAGGAGAGGTTCCTCACCTGCCTTAGGTTAGTTTACGTTGGGTTTCGACGTTCCCTCTCCCATTGCATTATGTTAGTTTACGTTGGATTTATTCCCCCCTCTACACCTCTTCACCTACACCACATGCGGTGTGGTGGGTGGGTGAAGCGGGGGGACCAAAATCCCCTATATTACCCTACTTATAGGGTAATATACTTTTTATTTCCCATAAAAAAATTGTGTTGATCCATAACATTTTCAATAAGTTATAGCATTATAAAGTTAAAAATGTAAATTTTTTTTGTGACAGTGGGGTCACGGCATAGTGGAGACATTGCATAGTTGGATCCAGTATAGTTTTAATCTGAAAGTGATTAAAATCACTATCATAAGAAACGCTTCGATGCAAATCTGTAGATAGTGTTTAATTTTAAAAAATTGATGGATAATTGCAAAATCAACATCAACTTCTATTAAAATAAAATACAAAACCCATAATTTTAATACAAAAATAGCATATTTTTGAATACGGCAGTCATTTGCGTATAGAAGATAGGTCGTC
>NW_026099574.1:33080636-33096604 GCF_025091365.1 Daktulosphaira vitifoliae
AAAAAAAAAACACATCATAGTAAAATTAATACCTTCTCCGCTTCGCATCGAAGCTAATAAAAAAAAATCGAGAATTTTCACACAAAAATGTTTAGATTAAACAATTGTATCCAAGTTTAAACTATGAATCTATGATTGTGGACAACTGTACTATGCAAATGGTATCTAACCCTCAACAATTTAATATACTAGTTATGCCCAATAAATATGGTAATATATTAGATAATTTGGGAGCTACCATAGTTGGTGGAGCTGGTATTGTTCCCAATTCATAATTCAGTCCAGAATGTGCTGTTTTTGAACCAGTAAATTAATATTTTCCTTTATGTTTTAAATCTAAATTTTTTTATTAATAATTTTGCTCAACTAAAACTATTAGGGTGCAAGACATGTTTTCGAAACTGATGTTGGTTAGAACATTGCTAATCCAAAAGCAATGTTAATGTGTGTTTCTAAAATTTTAAGACATGTTAATCTACAATACTATAGTGAAGCTATAATAACTGCTATTAAAGAAGTATTAGCTGCTGGAAAAATAAGAACTAGAGACTTAGGTGGATCAAGTAGTTCTCATGAATTGACTGACGTTATTATTAAACCTATTATTTAAATCCTGTCGCTAAATGATTTAAATTAATTTGAAACTTCCTAATAATTTAATTTGTTTTATTTATTTAATATAATTTAAACATATTGTTCATAATTCTTAGTATGTATAATTATTGTCTGAAATTTATTCATGAATAAACCTTGCCTGTTTAATTTGTAAAATTAGTAAGTTAAAATTAATTTTATTTTATTATAGAATTAAGTATTTGATCGTAAAGCTATGTAAAATAAAATTAAAAATATATATGTTTGTATTTTTTATTTTACAAGTAAGAAATTATTTAGGCTTTTATTAGATTTGTTGAAAGTATTGCTCAAAAAATTACAGCAAAAGGATTATTGGATCAAAAGTTGTAAGAGTTGTCAATTATATCTGCTCCATTCTGTACATAGGTATTGCAATATAAAAGATGAGTTTATAATATACAAAGTGTTCAATAAGTAAGAAAAACGGGTTTCTATTATTCTCATTTTTTGTAACATTTGATCTGTTTCCTTACTTTTTTAATACTTTGTATTTTAGCAAGGGCTGGTAGATATTGTGTAATACAAAGAGCCTATAGCTTCTTTGAATTTGGTACGGAATAAGTATACTAAAGAAGTATTAGCACTAATAAAAATAACCGAAACCTAACTATATTTAAAGATAATACCCTTTAAATAAATTAAATTCAGATATCCCATATTGGAAATTGAATCTTTTAGAGATACTTGGAAAAAACGATGGAAAATCATCAAATGTAAAAATTAAGGAGACTAAGAGGCATCTAAAAATTATAGAACCTACAGTAGTTTATTCTAAAATATTCTAGCTAAAATATAATATGAATGAATTTTAATATAGTAAAATAGTATTTCATTCAAACAAATATAATTCAGAATGTATTTTAGCTAAAATATAAAAATAACATTATTGAAAAAACATTCATCATCTTATTTTATTTAGTTTTAAATTATTATATTTTTAATTTAGTATATATTTAAAATAATATTAGCCACAATGATCAATTTTTATTATATTGTTTGTTCTTATTGATAAGATTTTGTTTAACTTAATAAGATTTTAGCAGTTATATTAATATATTTTATAAACTTTTATTATAATTTCTTTGCAGAATAATGGTAACTATTCTATAGTAGTATTTAGTTAGGGATGAAATTTGTAGTTAAGGGAGTATATAAAGAGTAATTACGGGTAAAATTAGTAGTTAAGGGGTGAAAATAAGTAATTAATAACTTTAAGCATTGGATATAAAGAGGTATGACAAATTAAGGATGTGAAAATTAGTAATAATTGGTAATTAAAAAGGGGATTTGTATTTATAGATTCTGTAATTTTTAATTAAAAAATAAATTGTGATCTATAACTATTAACTTTTATTTTTGAAAATATTTTCTATGAATATGAATTTTGTATTTACTGTATTTAAGTATTGTTTTGGCTTTTATAATTATTTAACTCATTAATATAAACTATATAATGTTTTTAAAAATATGAGTGTTCAATAAGTTTAAAATTGTTATACCGTTATAAGATTATAATAATTTTTTTTTAGGAATAAACTTTTTGAATATAAACTCAATAAGTATATTAAAAGAAAATGGACTACTCATTCCAACAAAAATGTTCTATCTACCATTGTGAGAAATGAGATAACGAAATACAGAGTGATTCTTTTAATAGTTATTTTTGTCTACTATATTTTTAATGGTAATATAACTAGCTTATAAAATAAAAAAATATCTAATTAACTAAATAACAACTTTGAACTATTATATTGAATATTATGACTATTACACTATTAAAAATCCCAACACAGGGGGGTCGCGGCACAGTAGTGACGTGGCATAGTAGGATCAAGTATAATGATATCTGACAGTGATTAAAATCACTATCAAAAACCGCTTAGATGCAAATCTTTAGATAGTGTTTAATTTAAAAAAATTGGTGGATTAAAAAGCTACATGGTCTGCTGTTTCCTTATTAATATCCTGATTATGATAAAGTATGTCAAAGTTGTACTCTGTCTTACTTTTACTTATTCTTAAACCCTTTTCTTCAAGAGCTGATCTCCTCACACCTAGCCTTTGATAAATTTCCTCTCTATTTTCTCCTATTAACATTATATCGTCAGAAAATAAGATGCACTACAGCACCTCTCCTTGTTTTTTTCTAGTAATTTCATCCATTATTATAGAGAATAAGTAAGGGCTTAAAGCAGAACCTTGTTGCAATACTGCTCTTACCCGAAAACTTTGTATTACTCCTCCTATGCTTATTATACTAATGTACCTTTTTGGGACTCTTTTTTTCATTAATGCCCATTTTAAACCCTCTCTTTGTACTCTTTTATACGCTATCTCCAAATCTATAAATACCATACACAGATTTTTCTTCTTTTCCCTAAACTTTTCTATTAGTTGCCTCACACAAAATACTGGCTCCATAGTTGAAATACCAAGCATAAATTCAATCTGGTTTTTAGATACCGATGTCTCATTTCTTATTCTCTTATCTATAACTTTACCAATATATTCATACTATGATTCATAAGCTGTATGCCTCTATATGTCACTCCTGTATGTCACCTTTACCTTTAAATAATCTTGATAATTAGTGAACGAGCTGGCTAGTGTTTAGGCTTAACCGTCCTTTAGTGGGTATAGTAAAAAGGTAGTTGTGCTGGTGGCTGACAAGGAGCCACCCTTCAGTCTGCTACTTTTGAGCTAGACTGTGCTGACGGGTCTAAACTCTACCCCTTTAGTAGTCCACTAATTAGAGAGATTGGGGCTAATCAGTTTATCCAACGGGAGGACTCGAGAAGAGCTCGAACGACGAACTCGTCGTCAATATATATATATAAAACTTTAATAAACCTTTGTGTCTACGTTGGGGCACTACCGACGTACGACACTTCATGATAAAAATGACTGCCGTATTCAAAAATATGCTATTTTTGTGTTAAAACTCTGGGTTTTGTATTTTATTTTATTTTAAAACACCTGACAAGGGGAGTACACTGATTTGCATAAATATTATAAACTAAAGTTTATATAATATATTTTAATATGGAAAAAAAAATTTCATATTTTATTTTTATGGTGAAAAAAGACATTAAAGTTAAAAAAAAAAAAGATTTTGGTAAATAAAATTTTTTTATATTTTAACTTTATAAAGCTATAACTTTTTAAAAAATTTATGTAATAATATATTTTTTTTTAAGATAAGCACTATATATATATATATATATATTTATTTATTCATATATTACACTTCTAAATCATAAGACTTATAATCAGAATACAAAAAAGGAAATAGGAGATCATGCAGCTTTGAAATAATTCATTAATTTTTTAAAATTTAACACTCTACAGATTTGCATCGAAGGGTTTTTTATGATAGTGATTTAAATCATTATACTTGACCCAACTAAGCCATGCCACCCCATTGGACCACAATCCCATTGTATTGGGTTTTCTTTTTTTACGTATGTCAACAAGTAGTTACTGAAAATGACGAAGGTGTATGGAACCTTTTTATAAGTTAATTTGACCTATATCTATCTTTTTTAAAATAGTATTGACTTATTTTTTTCAAACGCAATGATATTAATTTAATTAGCTTAAAAATAAGAAAATTATCTAACAAAGAAAATGACTCTTCTATAACAATCTTTAAACCAGTATTATTTTTAGAACAATTTATTAGAGATAAGAATGAATAAGTCTAACATGAAAAGATAAAATAAAAAGAAAAATTCATTGTTAAAGAACACCTACTTATCTCCGTATTGTAGGTAAAAGAAAAAGAAAATTAATTAAAATTTTTAAAGCCATAAATGTAAAAGTAAATTAAATAAAACTAAAAATAAAAACCCAGCACAGTAGAGTGGCGGCACAGTGGGGTCGTGGCATAGTTGGGTCCAGTATAGATGATATCTGACAGTGATTAAAAACATTTTCAAAAATTAAGTTGAAAAAATTTATTTTCTGTAAAAAAGTTACTATTTTAAATCCCCCCAGTAAGCAGAATAAGTGTTAGATTTTCAAAAAAAATTATTTCAAATGAAAGGTATATATCTAAAATTTTAGTATAAAAAAAAATTATGTTGATTTGTTTATTTTTGAAAAAGTTATGGAAGTTTTAAGAAAAAAAAGTGAAAAAATTTACCAATTTTTAAATTTGTAATTTTTTTGGATTTCCCCCATTTGCGGGGAACGAGGGAAAATTTTTCAATTTTTAAGGGTAATGTCTTCAACTAGTTACTATTTGTGGACTTTTGACGTATTGTTGAAAGAAATCGGTCCAGTGAGAACTGAGAAAAAGTGGCAACAAATATAAAAAAAAAAAAAAAACATATCACGGTAAAATTAATACCTTCTCCGCTTCGCATCGAAGCTAAAAAAGGAAGCATAAATGTTGATGTATAAAGTAAATATAATTAAAGCAAATAAATTATCATAATGTATTTATTCATATTTTTAGTATGATATAAAACAAATATTACTTTTTTAATGTTGTCTAGAGTTCATTTAAAATTTTCAAGTTGTGAAGTATACATCAAAATGATTGTATTTAAAATTTTTATTTCTGTTATTGTATATACTAAATGTTCTATTTCCATGGACCCTTTAGAATTACATTGCAATTTCTCTAAATATTTTTTTAATTATTTCAAATACAGTGAGCAGTATTTAGTTAACTTCGAAAATACAATTTCTGAACTGGAATTAAGAAATTATGGTTTAGCAATTAAATCTCATGATGAAATCATAATGATCATGTTAGATGCGTTATGGGATATGGACGAAATGTATATAGCAGAAGATTTAATGACCATAAATTTATACTTAAACAATGTTTCGGGATCTATAAACATGATCGCTAAAAATGAAAATGGTGAATTTAGTAGAACTGAAAGCTCGCAGAATTTACTTCAAGGCTATAAATTAATTAATCGATCAATTGTTGAACGATTGGAATACTTTATTAACAGTAAATGTTCAGATGTATCGTTTAATAATAACTTCATAGCATACACTCATTTTAAGGTACCGCCAATTAGTTATATGCCAGATATTTTGCTTCGTGTTTTGAAACAATTAAAAAATAACATATTTATTGTTATGAACGAATATTTATTATGGTACGATGCGGACGATACTGAAATATTAAAAAGTTATACTGTCATTGTGAAACATTTAGCGTTGTCATTTCGTAAGCAATCATATAATAATTTTAATCCAAAAAAATTCTTATTTTATGATTTAATGGAAACCCGATCTAATTTTTGTGAGCTAGAATTATCGACAGGATCTCAGGCAAAACAAACAGCCAGTTACATAGAAAATAAGGAATTTAATGATGTATTAGACATAATGGGAATTTTTCATATTAAAAAAAATGTTTCAAGTAGATATTTAATGGAAAATAGACCACGTTATTTAAAACTAGACTTGTCATCAGGTTCTGATGCTGAACAATATTTTAGAAATAACTGTGACAAACAACTTAATGTTGTATTAGACATGGTTCGATATGTGCCGTTAATAATAAGGAGTACTAATAATTATCAAATAAAGTTATTTGATGTGTTTCGTTTCATCAAGTTCGATTTTAACTTGATAAATATACAAATGTTTGAAAATTTAGTTAATACAGCAACAGTTCGCCCAATTATGTTGATTGCAAGTTTTTATTTTTCATTAGTTAGAAAATTTCTTTTACTTAATAAGTTTAAGAATATGAAATTAAAACAGGTTCTGGAAAATTTAATCATTGAAATGGGTCAACATATTGTTGAAATCATGAAATTTTTTATGGATTTGAATTTATTTGAAAAAATAATTACAAATAAAATTGAGTTTATTTTTAATATAATGCACGAACTTGTTTCATCCTTCAAAGAACGTAATAAATTGTTTACAAGTAGAGAAGCGCATAAACTAATAAAAGTTTGCTATGATTTTATGAGATATAACGCTATAAGTACTAAATTTATTCAATTACATTATGCAAATGTCACAGAAAATAATATTATCAATATTTTTTATTTGGCTGTTGCAGAAGTAAATAAAATTGCCTTATTCATTTTAGCAATAAAAAAATATCAGTATTGTTATAAGACTGCAAAAAGATGTATCCCTATAAGACACATAAAATTTTATAGAATTAAAAATACTCTCAAGTATAAAATTCCAATCGGTAAGTTTACAGGTATACAACCAAAATTTTTTACTTTCTGATATATGGAAGAATAAAAAGAATTTTGGTAATGTGTTTAGATTTTTTTATAGAAATATCAATGCATGCATTATTATAGTATAAACAATTTAAACTTAATACTGTCTAACCGTTAGTGTTACACACGGTATCAGATCATTTAGTTGCGTATGTTGGGTAATTATTTTCCGTTAAAATAAAAATTCCTCCTTATACCTTATAAGAATGTCTACTTTTATTTCTCAAATGGTAACACACATAGTTAATTTGCTTAATTAATAGATAATGATCTAATTAAGAAAATGATTGGTCAATAACAATTTTTGTGTCAGTGTTTCGGAAATGATTAACAATTTAAATTAATTACTAAAGGTGATGAGTGGGGTGCAGCTTTTTTTATAACTAGATATTTACCTGCTGTACTCTTCTTCTCGTTTAAACATAAATATGTTAATTTTTTTTTTTTTTTTTATTAAGAAAAAAATACAACCTGTATATAATATACAATAAGAATTTGCGATCAAATAATATATACAAAAAAAACAAAAACAAAAAGAAAGCTTCGAAAGTCTTGCGAAGAGTCCACCCAATGACGGAACTCCTACTAACATTAATTTAATACATAATTAAGGATGAAGCCTATTACAAGTACAATAACATTTATAATTGAAGGAGGTCTCTACTCCAAGATATTTTAAGTCGGCGGGGATAGTTATTTGGGATAGAAAGTGAGGATAGATTTTTAAGACGGTTGTGAAAATGTTTATAACGAGAGATAGCAGTTTGTTTTACAGTAGTAATGTGGAGGTCTTTATGAATCGTTTCGTTTGATATATAGGGTGGGGCGTTAAGAATTTGACGAAGGCATTTAGATTGTAAAACTTGAATTTTGTTAGTATTTGATTTTTTTGCTGCAACCCATAGCTCAATACCGTACGACCACATTGGTTTGATAAAGCTTTTATATATTGTGAGTTTAGTGTGCAAGTTAGTTTTGGCATTTTTGTGGAGTAATGGATAGAGTAATCTAAGCCGTTGGTTTACACTTATTATTTTTGCATGAATTTGTGGCGACCAGTTAAGTTTACGGTCAAGGATAAGACCAAGATATCTAACTTTATTTGAAGAAGGAATAGAACTGTCATTAATTAAAACATGGGGATTGTTATGACATAGGGTAAAAGTAATATGAGAGGATTTATTTTCGTTTAGCATGACTCGCCATTTCTGGCACCAGTCGTACATGCAATTTAGGTGTAACTGTAGTTGAGTAGCAGCAATGATATGATTTTTATGAATTGAAATAAGTACTTTGTCATCCGCATAGTCTGCCACCTGGGTATTGACAGTTGTTGGTTGGTCAGCAGTAATAAATATGTTAATAATTTCCAAAATACAGGTCCACAAATTGTTATAGACCAGTTGTTTTCTTAAATAGATCATTTGAATCTAATGAATAAGCTAGTGTGTTGTCATTAAAGACACTAAAGTCGAAACCCTTATAATATACAAGGGATGAACATTCATTTTTTTTTTTTTTTTAATATACAGGGGGATTTTTTTATCATAACCCACTCAATTACTTGCAGAATAATAATAATTTAAACATTTTTTTTTTTTATTAACTTTAGTTACACATTATTCTTGAATTTTTAACTGTGTAATACTTTTTAAGTTCATCCCTTATGCCTGATAAGGGTGTCAACTTTGTTTTTTTAAATGGTAACACATATTTTTAATTTAATAAAATGTTTCAGTTTTTAATTTAATAGTAAATGGCATTTGAATTTTTAATATAACTTTATTAGCTTATTAGATATAAACATTTAAAGTTTCAAAATTTTGAGTTAATATACATGTATAATACACATGGGATTGTAAATACAGGTAGCTAATTGGATTTTTATGACATTGCTGTCTCAGTCACGGATTGTTTATTATCAATTATGATTATCAATAGATATACTTTCTGTATTGTCAGTTAGTGTATTTATAAACTCATAACAATGTGCCTTACTACAATTGATAATAACAATGCTGTGTACCTGCTAATATCGATGTTATAAAAAACCAATTAGCTACCTATATTTGTAATCCCTTGTGCATTATACCTGTATATTAATTCAAAAATTGGAAATTTTAAATGATTATATCTAATAAACGAATTAAGTTATATTAAAAATTCAAATGCCATTTACTATTAAATTAAAAACTGAAACATTTTATTAAATTAAAAATATGTGTTACCATTTAAAAAAACAAAGTTGACACCCTTACCAGGCATAAGGGATGAACTTAAAAAGTATTACATAGTTAATAATTCAAGAATAATGTGTAACTAAAGATAATAATAAAAAAAAATTTTTAAATTATTATTATTCTGTAAGTAATTGAGTGGGTTATAATAAAAAAATCACCCTGTATATACATTGAAATAGACAATTTATTAAAAGAAACCATTAAAAAATTATTAATATTAGTTTTATTTTTCAAATAAGTGCTTCGTAAATCACTCTGTATAGTTGTACAGAACACAATATGTTCTATCGTAGGACCCCTAAGAAAATTTACCACAAATCGATTTTGTCTCATTTTTTTCATAAAAATTCTCTACACGCGTAAGTGAAATGTCATCATCGGGTTAATGATAACTTTCGCAATCTGCTGGTAGTATTTGTTAAATAAAATTGTGAAATTCATGGCCTGTCAATTTTTTTGTTTATTTAGTGTTTGAACTATCCACTAGGAACCTCTCAAATTTTCTAATCACTTATATTAACCAATAGGCATGTATTGTATGCCTATTGGTCGGCGTTTAATTTGTTCATATTGTCATTTTTAAGAAACACTAATTTATATGTTTATAAGGGCGCGCTGGGTAATTTTTTGTCAAACATAAACAGAAACATTTTGGTAAACAATTACTTATATACTGTTGTTAATAATTACCCCACGCGTATTTTTATTTAACTTCCTTATATAAACATAATTAGTTCATTTAAAAAATGTAAAGACGCATTAAGGGGAATTTACCCTTTAAGACTGACCATACATTTAGATTCAATTACGACAGCAGAATATTATCAAATCAAAGTAAACTATAAATTTTATTATTAAAATAAAAAAAACAATTAGGACCAGTCATAGTAGAGTCATTGCATAGCTAAAAATAAATTGAATCTGAATTTGTACATAAATATAATTTAAATACATACTCATTCTATTTGTGTATTTATAACCTGTAATGAATAAAATCCATGAATTGTACATCGGATAAAAAAATTATAAGGACAAATTAGTTTGTAAATTTTTCTAAAATATGAAGTCAAAAATGACATGTAATAGATTTTAGTACATACTCACTCTATTTATGTATTTTTAAGCTGTAATAAATAAATAGTCAATCGGATAAAAAAAAAAAATATAAGAACAAACTAGTTTGTGAAGTTTTCTATTATATGAAGATAAAAATTACAAGTAGATAAATAAATAAAGTGGGTATTAAAAGCGAGTGGATTATACATACACCAATATGAGTTTATACCTACTCGAGCTTTTTAGTTTTTGTAATTTTTATATGATAAATTATAAATAAAAAAATTTTGTTATTAGAACAATTAGGAAATTATGAAGACATATATCGACAACTTTATTTCCCCGATGATAATTCAAGTTATATAAATAAACATTATAGTCATAGTTCGAGTGATGAAAATGATGAGATGAATAATGATGACAATAAGGATTTTGAAGTAGCAAGTCAGAAATATTATACTCCTAAATATCTAGTGGATTATTTACTTTATGAATAGTTTTTAAAGTTAATTTACTTTATGTGAAGTTTATTTAAATCTCATATACAGTATTTAGAACACACATTTAAATATAATGTAACATGTACATTTAGATAATTAAATAACAAATAACAATACATTACTAAATTTTCAAATCAATTAATAAAAATTTATTCTGGCAAAAGTTTTTCTGAATAATCGAATGAAATATATAAATCGATATATTTCCTATCTATAATCATAATATTTATTTGTTATTAATTAATAAAACAAGTCTAAAAAGAATATTATAATTCTTTAGTGGTTTACGATATTTAAACAAATTTCTTAAAGAATTTTAACGCAGATTCCAAGTAAAGGATTTAGATGTTTTATCAGTATAGATGTTTTTCTGACAGCAATTAAAATCACTATCATAAAAAACGCTTCGATGCAAATCTGTAGACAGTCTTTAATTTTAAGGAATTATTTGTTTATTAGCAAAATTATCCCTTATTTCTATTATTATTCCTAATAAGTAGTTTATTTATAAGTATAATTTATGAAGAAATATCTATTGAAGCAATTCAACGTGGTATGAAATTGATATTTAATAAATTAGTATTGAAATTTTTTTAAGAAAACTTACAAAAAATTATTAAGTAGTTATTACTTTTAACGTGTATAAAAATTAAAGTGATTGCATTCAAAACTTTTTAGATAATAATTTTTGTTGTTAATTATGAATAAATGGTCTGCAAAAAATTTTCATCATAGTAAAAAAGATACTATTATTATACGATTTATCGCGCTAATTTTAAATCAGCAATTATATATTTTTCATCGCCAATCATTTTTGATATTATTACTAATTAGTTAAAAACCATAGTATATAATTATAAGAAAAATAATTCTGAATATTTCATTTATATCATCTATTTGAACACCAAGAATTACATAGAAACTATTAATATTTCTTTTGAAATGATTTAGTACGATCAAATAATAATTAAAAACACAAAAAATAGTTTTAAATTATTACAGATTTTGATTTTTAATATTTTAAAAATTATCAGTGCAAAATATTACTTTAACCAGTTTTTCTAGTTTTTTAAAGTTGATTTTTTGAAAGCTTATAATAAAAAAAAATTTAACTTGTTACCATAACTTTTAGCTCAACTTCAAGTTTGAAATTTAAATTATTAAATAGAAAATTTTATGAGAAAAAAAAAATAGTATTATTAAAATTAATATGCAGTCAGGAAATTGTATAATTACTATTTATCAGAAAAGCTCAATATTATTTTTGTATTTTTAAAGTAATAGATCACTTAAATAGAAATCATAGTAATCATTGCTAAGTAATTTTTGGTGATTAAAAATATTCTATAATTGAAATAGTCAGAACATAATTAATTCTAATAATTTACTTGAACTAAAAAAAAACCCAGCACAGGGGGGTCGCGGCACAGTGGTGACGTGGAATTGTTTGATCAAGTATAATGATGTCTGACAGTTATTAAAATCACTATCATAAAAAACGCTTTCATGCAAATCTTCATATAGTGTTTAATTTTATAAAAATTGGTGGATTATTTAAAAAGCTACATGATCTGCTATTTCCTTATTTATATCCTGATTAAGATAAAGTATGTTGAATGAAAAAGGGATATAATTATTATTTCTCATAAAAAAATTGTGTTGATCCATAAAATTTTCAAAAAGTTATAGCATTATAAAGTTAAAAACACAGCACAGTGGGGTCGCGGGACAGTGGGAACGTGGCATAGTTGGGTTCAGTATAGATTTAATCTGACAGTGATTAAAATCACTATCATTAGAAACGTTTCGATGCAAATCTGTAGATTCTAAGAAATTGGTGGATAATTACATAAGCAACATCAACTTCTACTTCCTTAATTATATCCAGAATAGTAATTCTTTTACTTATATATTCTATAATTTTTATAATTAATTGTTTTCAAATTATTATTGATTTTTAATATGTTAAAAGTAATCATTTTTAACCTATTTTTTTTTTGTTCTTTAAAGTGAAGTTTATAATAATAATAAAAAAAAAAACGAATTTACTACCATAACTTATAGCTCAATTTGCAAGTTTGAAATAGACATCATTAAATAGAAAAATGGTATTGTTAATATTAATATGCAATCAGGAAATTTTATAATTATTATTTACAGCAAAAAGATCTACTCAATTGAGCGTATTATAAAATTTGATTATAATTGTAAAAATCCATTGTTAAATTCAGGTGAAACTAAAAATCATTTTTTCTTTTAGATTTATGATTTATATAGCAACATGTTACGAAAAAATTTGGATAAAGATTGGTGACACACAAATAGAGTTAAAAAATTAATAAATTACTTTTATCATCTCAAACCTAATTCGCCAATAAATAATTTAAAATTATAGATGAACGATTTAAATTGTTTATATGGATAAAGCTAACCAGCTTTATCCACATAAACTTTTTATTTGATTAAATGACTTTTTATAGTCCCTTAATTTATATTTTTTATTAAGGGAGCTAGATATTCAATAAATTTCTTGTTTTTAGAAGTCTTGACATAATGTATTTTTATTATAATTAGAAAATCAACACCAAGCGACTATCCTTGTGCCACCAACCGCCATCCGATATCGTTTGCCGCTACGTGCACTGCATCTAACCGAGCCCGTTATATCCGAACGCGCGAGATCTTTGCGCTATTACTCGGTTCTTGTCTATCCTTGTGGCCCGCCATTAAATATTAAAATACATCATAAAGTGACGTATTTACTTTTAGGACAAAAAATTGTTGATGCTGTTATAAGATTTTTGTTTCTAAGAAAAGAAATGCTATCTTGATAAAAAGTTAATGTTACTATTTGCACGCTAAGCGTGCCATAAATTAATTTTGTAAACATATATTAAAAGTATATTTGTTGCAGAATTTATACTTTGATACATAAAATTTATTGACAATAATTTTTTAGTTTAAAATTAATATTTTTAATTTTAAATAATATTAACCACAATTGATCAATTTTTACTATATAGAAATAGCATATACAAATGACAAGAAAAACCAACTTTCCCGATTTCATTATTATTCAAACTCCCCCTATTTCTACTCTAATTTGAATGAGTCATTAAATTTTGAATACTTTTTATTCTTGAAGTTTTATATTAGCTATTGAAATGAAAACAATTGTAATTTATTTATTCACGATAAAATTAAAATTTTACACCTTAAAACAACAATTATATATAATTATATGTTTTTTCAAAAAGTGTAATTTGAAATAAACCTACGTGTTCATTTAAATTATTTTCGAGAAATTTATCATGGTTTAGTTTTAATATTTAAAATATTTTTTTAACCATTACCATACTTTTAGCTTTGATGCAAAGCTGAGAAGGTTTTAAATGTTAATCTTATAAAAAAATTCAGAAATCTAATATTTAACTGTAAAATAGGATATACACACGTTTTCAGATTTCCCAACAAAATCAAAATATTTTATTCATTTTCATATTCTAAGGGAAGCTATTTGAGTTTTACATTCGATATCGATATATCAATTTTGAACAATCGATATAACATATTAAAAAAAGATAAAGCATAATATAAAAAATTTGTATTTTTTGGGGTACAAAATGAATTAAACTACTGTCGAGAAAAAAAAATTTAAAGTGCTTATTTTATTAATGTCTTTGATCACCCCTAACCTCTTAAAAATGGTAGTATTTTAATGTACCCCATCCTTTTTTAGACAAATCAATCATTAAAAGACTTGTCTATTTCTATGTCCATTTTATTTAAATCTAAGGGTGATTTTCAATTATTAATGGAAAATTGTGTAGTTCACTTCAATGAAATATTTAAAATAAATTTATTATTATTAGTATATCGTTTTTAAATATGAAAATTTTTCTCAACCTATTAAATTTATATATTTTCATCTATACATTTTATAAATCATATTATACTTCCATGCTAAAAAAAAAAACAATTTTTTCAAACGTTAGTAATGTCAACAAATATTTATTGATATTACTAAAATTGTTTTAGTGAATATTTTATTAGATTCAATAGTTTGTATAAACATATATGTTACATTAAGTACAAATTTTTACTAAAACTATTTTCAAAATATAAATTAATAAATTTTAATACTTTTGTAGTAAAGATGTTCAATATTGTTATTTTAATCATTTAAATAACGAGTTATTTAAAGTGACGCATTTAATATAAAATATTAATAGTATTATCATATAACATTAATCAGTTTTAAAAATATTAAATAATCATTTAGAATAAGAAATATTAATTTAACATTACATGAATTTGAACCACATTATTATTATTATTACTTAATTGCAAAAAAACAATAACATAAAAATCATTTTATTAATTTACAACGTATATAACTGTTCATTATAATACAAACATAATCAGTATTATTATACATGAAACACGTAATTAAATAATCTTGGGATATGAAATAATTTATGCACCATTACTCTCAAATCAAATAAAAAACCCAGCACAGGGGGATCGCGGCACAGTTGTGACTTGGTATAGTTGGATCAATTATAATGATATCTGACAGTGATTAAAATCACTATCAAAAATAAACGCTTCGATGCAAATCTTTAGATAGTGTTTAATTTTAAAAAAATTGGTGTTTTATTCCAAAAGCTACTTGATCTGCTGGTTCCTTATTAATATCTCGATTAAGATAAAGTATGTCGAATGAAAAAGGGTTTATTAAAAAATATTATTTCTCATAAAAAAATTGTGTGGATCCATAAACTTTTCAATAAGTTATAGCATTATAAAGTTAAATATAATATAAATAATAAAATCGAGAATTTTCACACGAAAATAGCATTCGGTAGCCATTTTCGCCGTGAAGACAAGTCCAGAGGTCAAATTTTTTTTTTTCAAATTAAAGTATATTACATTAGCTTTAATTTAAGATATATATAAAAGTGTCAGACCTTCCGGAACATTTTCAAAAGTTAAGTTGAAAAAGTTAATTTTTTGTGAAAAAGTTGTCATTTTAAATCCCCCTGTGGGCTGGTAAAGGGTTAAATTTATAAAAAAAAATATACCAAATAATAGGTAAAGATATCAAGCATCTAAAAAAAAAAAATTATATTGATATGTTCATTTTTGAAAAAGATACGGCAGTTTTTAGTAAAAAAAATTGAAAAAATTTCGAAAATTAGCGATTTTTAAATTTGTAATTTTTTTGGAGGTTTCCCCCATTTACGGGGAACGAGGGAAATTTTTTCAATTTTGAAGGGTAATGTCTTCGACTAGATACGATTTGTGATCTTTTGACGTAT
>NW_026099574.1:33098931-33123880 GCF_025091365.1 Daktulosphaira vitifoliae
CGTAAACGGGGGAAATCCCCCAAAAAATTACAAATTTAAAAATCGCTAATTTTCGATATTTTTTCAATTTTTTTTACTTAAAATTGCCATAACTTTTTTAAAAATGATCGAATCAATATAATTTTTTTTTTTATAGATACCTTAGATAATTACCTATCATTTTATATATTTTTGTGAACATTTGACCCTTTAACAGCCCACAGGATGGGGTTTCGAAATGGTAACTTTTTTACAAAAAATTAACTTTTTCAACTTAACTTTTGAAAATGTTCCGGAAAGACTGACAATTTTATATATACCTTAAATTAAAGCTAATGTAATATACTTTAATTTGAAAAAAAAAAATTTGACCTCTGGACTTGTCTTCATGGTGAAAACGGCTACCGAATGCTATTTTTGTGTGAAAATTGTAGATTTTATAATTTACATTTTTTACTTTAAAGTGCTATAACTTTTTAAAAAATGTATGGATCAATACAATTTTTTCATGAGAAGTAGTATTTATATACATCTTTCATTGGATATACTTTTTTTTTAAATCAGACTATTTCCCTATATATGGGGGGGCTTCAAATATAAAAAATGCATATAGAAAGTAGAACTTTTTCAACTTAACTTTTGAAAGTGTTCCGGAAGGTCTGACACTTTTATATATATCTTAAATTAAAGCTTATGTAATATACTTTAATTTGAAAAAAAAAAATTTGACCTCTGGACTTGTCTTCATGGTGAAAACGGCTACCGAATGCTATTTTTGTGTGAAAATTTTCGATTTTATAATTTACATTTTTTACTTTAAAGTGCTATAACTTTTTAAAAAATGTATGGATCAATACAATTTTTTCATGAGAAGTAGTATTTATATACATCTTTCATTGGATATACTTTTTTTTTAAATCAGACTATTTCCCTATATATGGGGGGGCTTCAAATATAAAAAATGCATGTAGAAAGTAGAACTTTTTCAACTTAACTTTTGAAAGTGTTCCGGAAGATCTGACACTTTTATATATATCTTAAATTGAAGCTTATGTAATATACTTTAATTTGAAAAAAAAAAATTTGACCTCATGACTTGTCTTCGTGGTGAAAGTTGACATCAAAGTTAATAAAAAATTACGATTTTTGTACAATAATTTTTTTTTATATTTTTAACTTAATAATGCTCTAACTTTTTAACAACAAAATATGAGCTTTTTTTAACTTTCTCAAAAAATATTTAACTTACAAAAAAAAGTTTCGTACAAAAGTTGTTTAAAAGACAATTATAAATAAAAAAAGTATCGTATATTTTTTCATTTAAACAAATATTTTTCGAGTTACATTACATTTNTAATATTAGTAACAGAAAACAATTTTTATGATTAAACAATTACTTATCATTTTACATTTATATTTAAAATGAAAAATGAAAATAAAAATCAATAGTTATTTTAAAAAATTGATACATTCTCTAAAGCTGATATCAATTATTAAGTAAGCACTCTAAAAAAATCAGCATTAAAATATAACTCAATATAAATATAATTTAATTTTTATTGTAAAGAAAATATCAAGTTGAGCATGTTTTTTGAAGTATTGAGTTCAAAATAAAAATAAAACTATTGGTAGTAAAAAATTTTATAAAACTATTTAGAATCCAAGTAATAATGCTAAATATTCACATATGAACCATTAATAAAAAAACATAATAATATGAAAGAATGTAAGTAGGGTAATATAGAGAGAGCTAGGCCCCCCCGCCTCACCCACTCACCTTCCTTGCGGTGGAGGAAGTGTACGGGGGGATTAAATCTAACGTAAACTAACCTAATGTAATGGTGGGGGAGAACGATGAAACCCAACGTAAACTAACATAATGCAATGGGAGGACGAAACCTTATGTAAACAAACCTAATGCGGGGGGGGGAGAGGATGAAACCCAACGTAAACCAGACGCTTAGGTAAGCATATTTCTCACATTGAATGTATAAATAATTTCTAAGAATTTTATCATCGACTACCAGACGCTTAGGTAAGCATATTTCCCAATATTAAAGATGTCACCATACAGTAATGATTATTATCGTATGAATTTTATGAGAACAATGACAACGTTTGGCGTTATGACATTATAATTTCTAAGAATTTTATCATCGGCTACCAGACGCTTAGGTAAGCATATTTCCGACATCAAAGGTATAATTGTAATATAATGATCATAAGCGTCTGTTATTTTATATGAGAACAATTGCGTTGCTGTCTGTGTGTTATTAATATTAAATGTACAAATAATTTCTAAGAATTTTATTGTCGGCTATCAGACTCTTAGGTGATCATGTTTCCAACATCAAATGTACAAGTAATGCCTAAGAATTTTATCATCTGCTACCAGACGCTTAGGTAAGCATATTTCCAANTACGTGATCATATTTCCATTATCAAAGGTATTACTATACTATAATTATACACAGACGGCATCGTAATTATTTTCATAAAATACAAATGCTTATGAGTGTTATAGTATAGTAATACCTTTGATAATGGAAATATGATCACCTATAATAATATAATATATATTACGAATGTGAACCGGAATGAATACAAGCGCCGTCTTTATACAATTGATTCTATAATTATAATTAAATCATAATAAAATTATAAAAAAAAAAAATATATATTAAACACATACCTTATCATGAATCTGAGTTTGATTTTGTTCTGCGTCAATCATGGAATATTGGATTGGGTTGGGCTGTGGTCGATTTTCGATATTTATGTAATAATCAACCATACTCCAAATATCAGGCAATAATTCTTGAGACTGTGAAAATAGAGTAATTGAATTAACAAAACATACATAGAGATTTAAAAATGACTTACCATATCTTGTGAAAATTGTTAAATTTTTATATTATTTAGAATATTAGCAAATTCGTATTCACCAAGTACTGGAGACAGCGGTTCAGTTTTCATATTATGTAGTAATTTTTAAAAATTCTTCGCTTATACCCTTTTACTCGATGACTGTGATCACACAGACTCTCGTTCAATTTTATAGCATGATTTTTAAAATGATGATTTATCATTTTTAATTACTCTGCGATTGGATGAAAATTTATTGACACTTTCAAAATATTTGCTGGAGTGGGTTACAAGAGATGATTAACGGTTTTGAAATTTGCTGATTGCACTTTATTTAAATGCTAACTGTGTCACTTCCATTTTACATGAAGTAAAAGTCTATTAGATATTTAATCATCGTTCTATCTGTTATCGTTTAATTTTTATTTTTAAAATATTATGCATCGTGAGAAATTATCATTTGAGATCACTATAAAATAATCAACAAGTATGAGATTATAATAATTTTTATTTTATTTTCATAAACAACATTTTTACAAATGACACATTCAAATGTTTTCAGGATTTTTTTTCTCCATTATTACTGCAATTTTTTCATCCATAAAATCAAAAATATCGTTTCAGCATCCCCATTTTTTCAATTTGTTCAAATGAATGCATTACACCGTTATTAGGATACTCTTCATCATTGTCGTTATCTCATTGATACTTTGATTGATATAAATTGGTATTATTTCTAAAATAACATACATAGTTTAACGCTTAATAATTTTAAAATAGAAATAAATATTTACCCGTTCACTGCACAATTATTCATTGTGTTTAAAATATTCTGATTTGTTTGATTATTAAAATCCACTACGAATTTCTCCCATATACGCTTCACTATGCATTTGTAATCGAATGTGATTATTTCATTATACAATACCATCGACGTCTTTGGTAATAACGACGTATTAATGGTTTTTACAATTGAATAGACTAAATTTTCAGGTAACAAATAAAACTTATTTATCACCATATCCTTTGCTTTTTTATTGATTTCTTTACTCTGCATTGATAGCAAGTTACAAGTTTCGTATTTTTCTTTTATCACTTCTAGATAATATGAGGAAATATGATTACCTAAGCGTCTGGTAGTCGATGATAGAATTCTTAGAAATTATAGCTGTACATTTGATGGTATAGTAAAGAATAAAATGCGTAGGCGTGAAACACCACCAGTGGTGACATATTTTCTCATAAAATACATACGATAATCATTGTTACTGAACGGTGGTACCTTTGATGTTGGAACTATGCTTACCTAAGCGTCTGGTAACCGATTATAGCAATGTTCTTATAAAAATATTTATCATAATTTCTATTTAACGTCTAATTTTAGAAGCATATTTAGCTACACCTATTCTCTACCAGTCCGGACGGATGGTGGGCGGTGTGAGGCGGCGGCGTTCGTTTAACGATATATGTGATATAGCAATGTTTTATGGATCAGTAGAGTAATGTTTAAAATATTGTATAAAATACATACGACAATCATTGTTACTGTACGGTGGTACCTTTGATGTTGGAAATATGCTTACCTAAGCGTCTGGTAGCAGATGATAAAATTCTTAGGCATTACTTGTACATTTGATGTTGGAAACATGATCACCTAAGAGTCTGATAGCCGACAATAAAATTCTTAGAAATTATTTGTACATTTAATATTAATAACACACAGACAGCAACGCAATTGTTCTCATATAAAATTACAGACGCTTATGAGCGATATAATATTACGATACCTTTGATGTTGGAAATATGCTTACCTAAGCGTCTGGTAGCCTATGATAAAATTCTTAGAAAACATTGGGTTTAATTCTCTCCCACCCCCCACCTATAGAGTAGTTTACGTAAGGTTTCGTCCTCCCATTGCATTATGTTAGTTTACGTTGGGTTTCATCGTTCTCCCCCACCATTACATTAGGTTAGTTTACGTTAGATTTAATCCCCCCGTACACTTCCTCCGCCGCAAGGAAGGTGAGTGGGTGAGGCGGGGGGGCCTAGCTCTCTCTATATTACCCTATTAATGTATTTTAAAATAGAAAATTTAGCCAAAATTATTATGGCAGTTTAGAAATAAAATTAATACGAATTAAGAAGAATGAACTAAACTAATTTTATTTATAATATTTTTTAAATAATTTATTTATCAATGCTAATAATGTACAAATTTACCTAAAATATGCAAGATATAAAAAAATAATGATTACCATATTAATTTTGAATGTTAAATATTGTTAAGATAAGTAAATGGATCAGCTTAATTTTTAAGTAATAAAAAAAATTCTGTTCAACATTTATTTTTATACATTTTTAAACATAAGACTTGTAATAAATTTTTCATTACTAATTTTGGAATTTTAACTGATAATACAATGTATATAGTTCTACTCCATAATAAAGTTTTCAACACATCTTTTTAATTATAATTAATCTACAATTCAATTTTTGTTTTGATTTGTATTTATAAATGTTCAACCTCCAATCACTTTATTTAAATAAATAATAATTTATTTTACATGTTAGGAGTTGGAATTTACTATTCTGAAGTTTACTTCAATTCAATTTAAAATCATAGAAATTTTTTTCACATTTATTATGGATGTTAATAATTTATCATCCATTATTTCTATAAAGTTATTTAAAGAAATAAAAAAATGTATACAACAAAACTGGATGATCAACATTTAAAGGAATTTGATAATTTTCTAAAAACAGAACTGGTTTTATTTTGTGAAAAATTAATAATTGTCTTTTTTTAATAATTTTCTAATATTATGTTTTGTATTACCGATTAAAAATGTTGAATAAATTTGCTAATCTATGAAATAAAAAAATTCTTTTGAATTTAAGTCATTCTTCATTTTTGGAATTTCAAATCAAAGTTAGTAAGAGTATAATATTTTAAATATGTTCATAAAAATAATTATTTTCTATTATCTAGCTTGTGAATAACTATGGGAAAGTTATCAGTATATGAACGTATACAATTATTGATTTATATTGGATTTGGAGATANATAATTATTTATTTATATTGGATTTGGAGATAAAAAACGTACAATGAGACAAGCCTGTACACTTTTTAATGAACAAAATTGTCATAGAGCTCCTATTTCGGTTGGTACAGTATTTAAAACCCATAACAAATTTTGGAACGAAAAGATAGTTACAGATAGGAATAGGTCTGGCCGTCCTACCTCGGTAGTAACATTAGATGTGTCATGTAAAGTTATAGAGACTGTTGTTGAGAATCCACATACCTCAATTCGAGCAATTTCGAAGGATAAGAATTTAAGTATAGGATCAGTGTTTAATATTTTACACAATGCAGATTATCATCCATATAAAGTCAATTTGGTACAGAGCTTAAAATATGATGATTATGAAAGAAGAGTAACATTTTGTGAAACAATATTGGAAAAATATAATGGAAATAGTTTTTTTACAAAAAATATTGTATTTTCTGATGAAGCTACTTNAAATATTGTATTTTCTGTTGAAGCTACTTTTTTTCTTAATGGCAACATAAATCGACATAATTCAGTTTATTGGGCTGATGAGAACCCTCATTGGTTTATAAAAGCCCACACACAATATCCAGAGAAGTTGAATGTATGGGCTGGGATATTTAATTACAGAATAGTTGGACCATTCTTCATAGAAAATAACTTAAATAGCTCTAAATATAAAGAATTGTTAAGAAACCAAATTGTTCCAGCAATTAAAGCTATCAGTTTTGATGATCTCACTAATATTTGGTACCAGCAGGACGGTGCTCCAGCTCATTTTAGCTTAGATGTGAGAAGATTTTTAAATGAGACTTTTGAAGATAGATGGATTGGACGTGGAGGATTCATTGAATGGCCTCCAAGATCTCCTGATCTGAGTCCATTAGATTTTTAGCTTCGATGCGAAGCTGAGAAGGTATTGGTTTTACTAAGATGTGTTTTTTTTTTTTGTGTCTGTTACCACTTTATCTCAGCTCTCACCGAACCGATTTCTTTCAATGATACGTCAAAAGATCACAAATCGTATCTAGTCGAAGACATTACTCTCAAAAATTGAAAAAAATTCGTATTGAAAATTGAAAATCGTATTTTTCAACCCGTAGACGCGCGCGTGTCATCAATTATATATATATATAACAAATTTTTATTGTAATTGACACAGCCCCGCGTCGTTTTACGCCGTAGTGCAAAGTCCAGCAAGTGCCGCACGGCCGACGACGTCCCGCCGTTAATAGTCTTCTTCTCGTTGTCAAGGTGACAACGTCAACAAACCGATCCGCACTCGCGCACTGTTGTCATCTACGCTGCTAATATTTTGACGCCTGAGGATCACGCCGGACATCGCGTCGTCGACGCCAGCAAAAGTGCCGCGATATTATGCGAAGATTATATATTCCTACAGCCGACGCCTCTGCCGCCGTATATGCCTCGTGTATAATGTTCCTCCCGCCCACAAAACACGGCTATACCTCATGCATGATACGTTTACGTACCTAAGTCCCTTTACATGTATATATATATTCTAATTACTATTAAAACTTATATATTTATACGCTTTATTCTCATTAAGAGATATATGGTGTATTCATTCCGATTACGGGGTATGATTCCCGTATCGTCATTTTTCGTCACTACCTCCACGTTGCGCGACTGCTGATTTCCTTGGATGTGGTAGCCGTTTCTCAGACTCCCTCCCCGGAATCGAACCCTGTATTCCCGTTACCCGTTACAACCATGATATTGATAGTAACTACTATCATAACATAAAACTAAAAATTAAAAATAAATATAGTTTAAAAAAACTAAAAAACACGCTTTTAAAGCACATTGAACTAAAAAGTTCAAAATAATTTTTAAAATAAGCTTAAAACAATATTGAACGAAAAGTATTAGAATTATCGTGATAAAAGCGTGGGTGCTTCGTGCCATATTTTTCGTATATTGAGTGCCCGACGCTTTTATCACGATAATTCTAGTACTTTTAAATAAACAAACTCAATATTCAAAAAATCTTAATTGTAATATATGTCATAGAAATTCTCATGACACGTCAAATTGTTTTTTCAAAAATAATCAAAGAATTTGCCAAATTTGTAATTTAGTTGAATACACAGCATTAAGCTGTAAAGAACTTCCAAAAAACTAAGTACTAGGTTAAACGATGGTGCTGAACGAAATAGTTTACCTTTTAAAGCACCACACATAATTATCAATAACACACACTAAACACATGTCTATCGCTATACATTTTTATGCTTTATTTAATGATATTAAAATACCTATCACGATTGACACAGGATCAAATATATGTTGCATAACACATTCTTTGATACCTCACAATCAGATCAAATTGCACTATAACCTTAAAATAAGTGGCCCTGATAATAGACCATTAAATATTTTAGGAACAACAAATATTGCCTTGAAAATTGAATCAATAAATTATCATATTAAAGCATTTGTTGTGAAAGACTTATCCTGTTTAATAATACTTGGTAATGATTTTTTGGAACAACAAAACAGTATCATAGACTTTGATAAGGAAGTAATAAAATTTAATGAAGATACTCTTATACCTATATTTCTTGATAATAAGTTCAATGGTAATCAATTAACTTATAACTTTTAAATATTATTTTTGCATTAATATATATATATTTTCGACATTTCGATTAATACATAAAACTAAATGGTACTTATAATTTTTAAAAATTAAATTTTTATTCATTTGTAGTAAAATTATATACTCCAAGGTTGATTTGTGAACTCGTGTCGACTTGGATTGTTTTGTTTTCTAACTGTACAAAAATTGTTGGGACAATTCCAAAAAGAATTTTTTCAGAAGGATTAATATCTTGCATATTGTATCTAGAGATATTACATAGACCGTTATCGCAAGTGGGTTGGAACTCAAAAATTTTCACTGATATATGAGTAGATCTTAACAACGCAATTATTTCACATAACTTATTCTCATTGTTTTGGCACATGAGATTAGAACTCATATCTAAAACCATAAAATTTATTATTTAGTATATTTCAAGTTATATTTATGATTTCAAGTTTAGTGCTGGTGTTTCGGTAACTGTCGTTCCGAAGATGAACTCTGCAATCAGTTCGAAACGTCTACACATAACTGAACACACATTAACATTAGCACATTCACTCAAATTTAATGTTCATATTTAAAACAATTATATTTAAATTAGTTTTGATTTCACTTATTGAAAGGTTAGTCGAGGTACATTGTATGTAGTGTAATTTATTTGAGAATCTTTTTAATTTCTTTTTAAGTTTTTTAATTTAGAATTTTTTATATATATATTTTTAGTCAATTGAATAACAAAATAAAATATTTGGTTGAAATTGTTCAAAGGTCATGTATTTAAAAATTATACGATTATCTATACTATTTCATTGAACGAAATTCTCAATCCTTATTTTACTCATTTATCTGGAGGTTATTTAGCTTGCTTAAAATATTTTTATTATTCTTTTACCAGGTTTAATAGTACTCTTCAATAGAACAATTCGTCAAAGAAAATGTGTTTTTTGTATTCTACTTTCTTTTATTATAAGGCAACGATAAAAAAATTATCAAACAAATATATAAATATTTAGCTCAAATGCTTTGTGAATTAAAATAAAAAATCTTGGAAATGCCACTAAATACTATAATTTACTATAAACATTAATAGCTACAAAACTTACCAACTTTGTAATTGAAGTAATTATGAAATATTTTTTCCATGATGATCTTCCGGTCCCAAACTTCTCGGTTATATGACGCTAAAAAAAGTATTATAAATAAATGAATAAATAATATTTATAATAAAATAAAAAATTTAGATTGTCCATTTATTGTTGGATAATTGCACGATTATGACTGTTAAATAGATAATAGTATAAATAAAATGTTGACAGGTCAAAATATTAATATTTGAAGAATTAGAAATGGTAAGAAACGGGGGTGATGTTTAGCCAAGTTTTATTTTTACTATAACAACATGATGTACTATTAAAAATAATAACAACCGAAAAGTAATAATAGGATATTCGATATCAGCGAGTGGACATTTTATTTAAACCAATCTCCATTAAATAGTAAAATAATAATAATTGGTTTCTATTTATCCTTCGAAAGTTACTTCTAAAATCTACCCTTAGGGAAAAAATTTTTCTCACAATAAACTTCATATTTATAATGGTTTATAAAAAGAAATATAAATTATCATTTATTATCTTAGTCAATATAAAAATTTTAATTTTATTCATATAAAAAAATGTATTTCATTATATAATCTTTGAATAATAAATAATGTCATTTCATTACTTTCATAAATTAAATTGCTTCAGTGTAGTGTAATTTTTAAAATATTAATAATTTTGAGTTTCAAAGTAAAATTGTCAATTATTTAATAGGTAAAAATGATAATTAACAACAATATCTAATTCATATTTCAGTATTGGTTAACTATTTATAAAATTGTATTCAGTTTCTTAATTCTTTTGTCAAATCTAGGAATGAAAATAGCTTATTATTTATGGTATAGTTTTTTGTATAATTTTAATTCTGTTGCCTCTAACTGAATAAAATAATATTNAAAGTTACTTCTAATATATACCCTTAGGAAAATTTTTTTCTTACAATAAACTTCACATTTATAATGGTTTATAAAAAGAGATATTAATTATCATGTATTATAAAAAATTTATTCCATTATATAATCTTTGAATAATAAATAATGTAATTTCATTACTTGTATAAATTAATTTGCTTCAGTGTTGTGTAATTTTTAAAATATTAATAATTTTGAGATTCAAAGGAAAAGGTTACAATTTTGAAATTTTAAGATAAATTGTCAATTATTTAATAGGTAAAAATGTTAATTAACAACAATATCTAATTCATATTTCAGTATTGTTCAACTATTTATAAAATCGTATTCAGTATCCTAATTCTTTTTTCAAATCTAGGAATGAAAATAGCTAATTATTTATGGTATAGTTTTTTGTGTAATTTTAATTCTGTTGCCTCTAACTAAATAAAATAATATTATTTTTATTTTTACATAATTCTTTGAGACTAGGCTCCACCCCAGACCCGGGGCCCTTCGAGCCTTACGCGCCTTCAGCGCATAAGCCTCTTCGGGCAGTCATCATAAGTAGGCCACTGATTCCGGTAGAAGTACCCGGCTACGCCGGGCACGATAAGTGTTTTTCAGAAAAAATATTACTTCAGAATCAGTGAAAACTATATCTAAAAATGTTATTATTAAAATCAGGAAAATTCAAAAAGAGAATATAGTAAAATGTATTGGGTGTAAGGTTGAAGCCTCTTAATGAGGTATTCCCTTTAGGCCTATTCAAAAATTATTTTAGGAGGAAATTTAATATTTTTTACTTTGTTAAACATGTTATAGAAATTTTTTTGCTAAAATTAAAGTAATGATGAAAAAAAAAGGACATTAGGTCCTTATATATTAGAAGTTGCCTAAAAAAATATTGATAGCGCTTGTTCAAGGAATGGCCAATCTCTATTAAATACACCCCTGTTTAACACAAAAATTATTAATAATCTAATTAAAATAATTGTATTTATATTATAGAATAATTAAAAAACAATTTGGCAGGTTATTATAAGTGGCACACTGTAAATTAAAATTAACATTAAAAATAATAATAAAAATTTAATTTTGATAAATATATTGGTAACTGCGATTTAACGATGAACATCATAGTTATCATAGATGAACCCCAATTCAAAAGATAAACTCATAGTCTCATACATCATATATGAGAAAAAAGAAAATTATTAACTCTGTACTTAGTACTGTTCTTATAATGAAAGTACAAACTTAAATAATTATAACGTCATGAAATTTATATATAACATATAACATTCCTTGATAAAAATAGGGCAAATGCAAAATAGTGTCCTAATAATAATACATAATACAGCATATAAATAAGGTTCATAATACGTATCAGCAGAAATGAATCACTGCGCATAATACAATCATGCGCGTGGACTTAAAAAAAAAAAAAAGCTCGTAAAACGGTGAAAAATGAACGGATTGAATTGATTTTTTTATCACATCTGAGGAATGTCATTAGGCGGGTCTGATGAAAATTTCAAACCTCAAGTCGTAAAACGCTGGCGTCAGCGAGCGTTTTTCTCGAAAACGGTCGAAATTTTAAAACGCTCGCGGGCGAGCGGCAAAAATTTTCCGACCTTCGCCAATAATTTTCCCGGAGTCTGGTGACCGAGTACTTTCGTGGAAAAAAAAAATTTTGAAAATCCGAGCACGCTAAGTAATTTTCCCAGAAAAGCGTTTTTTTCCTTGTTCTATTATATAATAAGATTTGCCAAATTAAAAATTAATGTTAGTTTTTATTTTGCATATTTACCATTTACTCTATATCCTAAACCTGAAAATTTTAAATATTTTATTATTTAAATTTAAAACTATATCATACACCCAAAGAAAAACCTCAATCAAAATTGATAGAGAAATTTTATCAAGGGTTTATGATAATGTTTTATTAATACGAACAAAATAACTATTCTTATAAATAATTATTGTTCAAGACAAGAAAAAAAAATATCATATTGATAAATATATCATTGGTTCAATAGTAATGATATATTTATTAAATTGAACAATGAATTTATTATCTAGATCGAGGTTTTTCTCTGGGTGTATTACAATAACAAGATTATATATAAATCAGTATTGACTAACTTGTATTGCACTCAAGAGCTAACAAAAAAATGTATAATAATTTTAAAAAAGATAATTAGTTAGATAATTTTATGTATCATTTTATTTTTTAAAACAAATATTTGTGATAGAAGTACAAATTCACTCAATTATTAATACATAGATGTATTTAAAATTTTAAAATTGTATGTTTTCCATCAAATATTAATAATTATGATCAAAAACTTAATTGCAAAATCACCGTAATCATTAAAAATTTTTTCTTCTTTCATATCGTAAGCATCTAATGTCTCTTCTGATTGTGGTATTTCTTGAACATCTAAAAACATTTTTTAATTTGATAAAATATTTGAATAGAAGTTATAGTTTCCACCAAGCACGCATTACATTTAAAATTTTTCCAATAGCATCTCAGAGATTAATAAAATATTTATTTGACGTTCTAATGTCAAATAAAAACATTCATTTTTAAAATACATTATTGTAGTGTTATGATTAGGTTTGCGGTGGACATAATTGTTGAACATTTATAAAATTAAATTTATGTGATACGCAATATTTAACTTTTAATTGTAATTACCACTATCATTCCTCGTTAATTGATCGTATTCTATAAAAATAAATAATTCAGAATAAAACGGTGTTTAATTGTTTAAAATTACAACATTGTTGTGCCGGACAAATACGTGCTAAGAATTTTGCGTCTGGGAATAACTTTATTGAAATGCCCATGTGATTATACCACAATATGTATTTCAATACAATTGGTGTCAACATTTTCAGATAAATATAAATAGCTGTGGCGAAATATCTCACAGGCACACCTTACTCAAAAGTAGGAATAGTATTTATAATAGCGATAATAATATAAAAAATTACCTTCTCTTAAAAAATAATGTACTATCGTATCTAAAACAAAATGAGTAGTTAAGTAAATGTATAATAAATTTTCAAATTCATTATCAAATGCTATACACAATTTTTAAATTACTATAAAATTAGCAATGAAATTTTATATGACTTTTTTATCAAAAATTTTTAATTTTATAAAAAATCAATAGATTAATTTTACAATAACCAACATCAGTTTAAAGTTAAGTGAATTTATCACATGTTAAGAGACATTTATTGTGTGCTTTACAAAAAATGTGTTTTTTTTTTATTAAATTCTCATTTGTTCCAAACACTCATTTTTGTGCTAAAAGCAGGTACTTAATGAGGATAACAATTATTAGCAAATACCTTAGGACATACGAGTTTGCAACGTTATAAATCGTCGCATTTCATGGCATCTCCTACTTAAAATAATAAGTAATGGAAATAAATACGTATATTTTTTAGTGTCGTATTACTATATACGACAATAAAACAAACTAATACTAAAATGTATATATACATACTATATACTAATACTGTAATATATAATATTATATAAGATACTTACCATACGTATTATTATCGAAATAATCAGCTAATACTTCTACAGCTTTTCCTAAACGTAACAAAATTTTTAAAAGAGCATATTACAATATATTTAAGTATTACAATATAAACATATTTCAAGCTCAGTGTTGCTATGAGATTCATATTTTCAAGTTCTTATAAGAAATTTTTTTTTTTAATGGGCTTAAAATAATTTATTGAGCTTAAAAAAAGAATATTTTAATCATTTAATCTTTAAAAATAAAAATAAAAATATTTTTATTATCTGTTGCCTTATCAAACAGAAATATAATAATTTTTGGTCCATCATTAATATTAATTTAATTATTTTTATTATTAGTATTCTATTATTATTTTATTTGATTTACCGGTTTGATAAATATTATAAAGTAGTCCATCTGTAATGAATAATAATATTAATTATTATTAGTGTAATCAAATAAAAATTTTAAGTGAATTATCATTATGATATAATAAAAGTTAAATATACAGTCACGTACATTTTATTTCGGTTTCAGAGTGGACTGTATGATACGTTCACTATTAACTGTTTAACTAATAAGAATGATAAAAAACTCAAAACTTATAACTTAGTTTATAATACTTTATTTTGTATAGACATGTTGGCGGCGCTCGTGTCGTTCTTTGCGATGTCGAGTTCATCGTACCACTACTATAAATCCAATACAAGAAACCGGTCCGCACCGGACAAACGTGCTTGTCTGATACCATAATAATATACAAAGAAAAAATGGATCGAACACATTTAACAATATAATTACAGTTATGTAAATATTTTAATATTATTAATTAAATGTTCCTGGCCATATATCAATCTAAACCAAACCGTATTTTAATTAATTATGGTTCAAAATTGTTTGTAACATGACTATACGATTCTTCATCGATTTCTGCACCTTTGTAAAACGGTAGTATCTAAAGTCCATCAAAGCTCTGACAACTAACATGGGCGAATATTCTATTACAAATAATGTTGCTTAAAACAGAATTTTATTTTTAATTTGACTTTCATTATTTTAATAGGTTAAAATTTAACAGCTATTTTAATAAATGTCAAATATTCTACTCTTCATAGCAAAATAAGTTGAACAAGTTTTACTTTTTATACGAATTTTAAGTTTTAAACCACCTCTGTATAAAGGGACATTTTTTAAAAAAAGGTATGTCGAATGAAAGAGATATATAAATAGTATTACTCATAAAAAATTGTATTGATTCGTACATTTTTTAAAAAAGTTATAGAATTATAAAGTTAAATATATAAAAAAGAATGTTTTTACAAAAATCGTATTTTTTTTATTAAATTTGATACTCGTTTTGACCATGAAAACAAAATAAAGTTCGAAATTTTTATTATATTAATATATTTTATATTGAAGTATATTATATAAGCTTTTGTCACGGTAATCGTAAATTTTTTTCTAACTCAAAAAGAATTAAGGAAAAAATGCACAAAATTCGCTGCCTCAGGCGCGAGTATGAATCTAGTATCCCAAACGTGGAAGACATAATTGTTACCGGTTCGGCAACCATTCATCATTTATCGTTGGAAAAAATTTGCCATTTAAGCTATTTCAAATTTTAAAGTCACTTAACTTGCGACTTAAAAGAAGCAAAAATATTTAAATAAGTTCAATTTTATATTCTACATTTTAATTAATATCAATTTAATTGATATAATATTCATGAAAATCAGTGTTATCTCTTATCAGGTATATTAAAATAAATTAAAATACAATACCAAGAATTTTAACATAAAAATAGCATATTTTTGAATAGGGTAACCATTTTTACTATGAAGACGACTTATATTTCGAATTTTTTTTTCATAGTGTAATATATTACATAAGATTTAATATAAGATATATATAAAAGTGTCAATATTTCCAGAATATTTTCAAAAATTAAGTGGAAAAAGTTTAATTTATGCGCAAACATTTCTTCTTTGAATCCCCCCTTGTGGGCAGGTTAATTGTTAGATTTGAAAAAAATGATATCAAATAAAAGGAAAATATCTAAGGTTTCAATATAAAGAAAATTTATGTTGTTTTGTTCTTTTTTGAAAAAGTTTAAAAAAAAATTAATTTTTCTTATATTTAAAAAATTAGTTCATCTATATTAAATAAATTTTTTTTAATTATGAATGTAAAAAAATGATTACAGAATCCAAAAATATTTTAAGTTATCCTTTAATGAGAAACCTCAATTGAACTTTAAATATAATTTTAAACATGATTAGTAATCAATATTATCTAAAAATAATATATATATATATATGTTATTTTTGGGTTATTAATTTATATGGTCAAATTTTTAGTCTGGTTGAGATCTTAAAAGCAATTTCATAATACTTTTGGTTTCTAAAATTATTTACCTAACTAATTCTCGAATAAAAATCGATATAAGTCAATTAACTTAAAAGATATGGTCAAAATGTTTGAAAAACTGAAATCATTTTAATTACTAGCTCTTCTTATAAAAATGAGTTTTTGGACTATCTAAATGAAATAGTATGTTTTGATAAGAATACAACAATGGAATATTTTTTTATCCTCCTGAAAGAAGACTGAAAATTTAGTGACGTGTTTTTCCGTAGTTACGACAATGCATATTTTATATTAAAATATTTTAATGTTAACTTATTTTATAGCATTGTTTTATGTAAGAGCTATGACCGACAATTCGATAATTATTCAATAATAAAAATATTCGATAATTCTTAAATATTTAATAATTTATGTTAAATATAAAATATTTGGTTGTATAAAAAATATTTAAAAATGTCCAATACTGGATTCTACATTCAAAAATTAATACTAAATCCAAAAGTTACATTGATCTTTTGAATAATATGATATATTATATATCATATATTATTCAAATAAAACGTATTTATTAAATATAATTATATAATATTGGAATACATATACACTGCACATTCTGTTTTGTTCAAAATTGCATTAATAAAAATGTGTTTCAGTTTTTTAATATTTATTAAAAATTAGATAGTACTAACTTGTTCTAGACATTTTCTGAGCAACCACGGTTAAAATTTGAAGATCTAAAACAGCATTGGTATGAATCACAATAAATGAACAGTATATAAATAGTTGACATATTAAATTCATTTTTTATAAGTTTGAAAATATTTTGTTTTAATGAATAATATATAGAATACACGTCTGGGTGTTTAAGATTTTTCCAACACTATTTATCAGAAATAATGGGTATATATTCCTCAATATTTGCTTTCCAAAAATATACACTAAAAAAATAAAAGTAAATATAAGAATAATCAAATCCTATAAGATTTATTACAAATAAATAATAAAATACTATTATTTATTAAATTGTTTATTTAAATCTATTTATTCGAAGACTAAATTTTATTAATAGAAAAATGTAAATTTTTCAAAAGTTTTATTTCTGAAATGATCAGAAAATGAATCCAGGTGCTCGTGAATATTTATTTGCACCCAGATTTAGTACTTATATGGGGTGTAAGCAAATGATTCTAATTAATACTAAGTGGCCATAATAGAGAAATAAACAATATAACCTATAGGAAGCTAGGGATTAAAACAAATTATAACAATAATAATTTTAGATACAATTCGTAGTGGGTTATAAAAACTGGTTGTATGACCCTCCTTATGGAAAAAATTCTAAGCACACGTCACTGAAATTTACTCAAAAACAATACAATATTGTAAAGTTTTATTCAGCCTGAATAATAAATAAGATTTTTTATTATTTCAGTAACTTAAGAAAATAATCGCAAATATAGTTTTTGAAATTTTAGGTCTTATTCCTATTAAGGGAGTATTATAGGGAATTGCCGAATAAAAATATAACGAAAAAATTGGTTTTTTTTTATATAAGCATATTATTTTTAATGCTAGCCACTCGATTTCTCTTAAAATAATAATTATGTTAAGAAAATTAATTTTGGTATTTTATAGTATCATATATAACTTAAACCATCAGTTATTCATTAATTTTTTAATTCATTCTTAATTAATTATAGCGGTGTCAGATTCATTTTTTTATGACAATAAAATGGTTTGTTTTTTACATCAAAATAACATTTTCTTTTAACTTCAAAGCCCTTTAATTGTAGAACATTAGGTTTCAGAATAATTTTTTAACTTAAATTATGCAATAAAAACTTTAATTTAATACATGTTTAAAGGTGCACTGTAATAAGCCAAAAATAAAATAATTATAAAATTAATTATATTTTATTTTAAGGAAAAATGTAGAAAACATAAATAATAATGTAATGTAAATACAAAGTGGGGTTTAAAATAGTGATTGAATGATGGCTAAACATAAGGGTGGATCAAAAAAATTTTCATCTTCGAAATTTTAATGAGAACCATTTTAACTTTATTATATACATTAAAATTCACATTTTGTGAAAATTTGAAATTTTTAAAAAATATTTTGCTGGTAGCTCAATATGTTTTTGGCATATAAAAACTGTTTTTATAACACATCTTATTATATAAAATCTAAGCACACGTCGATGTAATTTGTCTAAAAACAGCTGAACTTTAAAATAAGTATTCAAAATTTATTCTGACAAGTTTGAAAAATAAATTAACTGTGTAGCCTAAAAATATCATAAGTAGTTTTAAGATTTGATTGTCAGAGTTTCAGAGAAAATATAAAATGTTACTAACAAGAACACTTAATTATCAATAAGTAGGCAACAAAACGCTGGTCATTAAATTGTTTCATAGATCATTTTAAAATCACTAATAAGACGACGCAACATTTAAACGTTAAAATCACAAATTTAAAATAAAATTGTGATGTACGCCGTTTAAGACAGAGCTTGTGCTCGCTAACATCCACCAAAGAGTAAACTTGCAAAAACTGCATTGAATTTATAAATTATATATTTATATGTTAGAGCCAGAACGTGGTTTTTCATCATTGAAAACATGAATGACAAAAATATACATCTTTGCACCTCAATACTGTATTGGAAAGAAAGCATTTAGGTATAGTCATGTGTTGATGTTGATGTTGATGTGTTGTAGGTGGTGATAACTTGGAACTGGTTCACAGGGAGTCACACAGATATTGGGGATGCAAAAACCGAATTCTGACAATAGATTGACTTCTATACTAATTAATTTTATAATTGGTGATATACTAAATATTTACTGCACACATGACCGACTGGCATTCAGATAAATATTTTAAATAATACAAAATTTTCAACATAATATTATGGTTATTCTTCAAATTGTTTCAATGGATTTTTATTTAAAAAAATATATGAATATTTGAATATACATATAAGGATGGATAAAAATAGTCCATCTTCTAAATTTTAATGAGAACCCTTTTAACTTTATTATATATATTATAATAGACATTTTGTAAAATAGTGATTTTTGTAACAATTTTTACTTGTCGCTCAACGTGCTTTTAGTATTTTGATCGAAAATTCTCTGAAAAATAAACAACGGCCTCTGTTTCAATTTTATATTTTATATTTATATTTTTGTCAAATATTATGATTAGTATATCAAAATAGTTTGATTTTATTGTAGAATACAAAAAAAATAAATAAATAGTGTTTAGAATTCTTTACATGTAAAAATAGTCATATAACTTATGTAACGGAACGTATTAATTAAATTAAATAATTTTTTTAAATAGTTATATTGACTATACAACGCGTTTAATAACCCAACCACATTTAAAGCATATTTAATACGTGAAACCAACGTTGGATTGTTTAAAATATCGTTATGTGATATAACATAAGTACAAATTTAATTCATACTTTCAAACTATAACAATCTACTGCATAATAAACCATCAAGGTATATAATAAAATTTGTAAGGGATATTTAACATAATTTATTCTATGATTTTAATGAATAGTATATCAAAGTAGTTTAATTTTTACTGTAGAATATAATTTTTTTAGTTTCAAAATTGTAAGTTGAAATTGATAGCATGGATATCATGATTAGCGTCATTATATGGTAAATTTTTAGTAGATCTTAAGTAAGTTTAAAATTGATTTTTAGCTTCGATGCGAAGCGGAGAAGGTATTAATTTTACCGTGATATGTTTTTTTTTTTTTTTTATGTCTGTTGCCACTTTTTCTCAGCTCTCACTGGACCGATTTCTTTTAAAAATACGTCAAAAGATCACAAATTGTATCTAGTTGAAGACATTACCCTTAAAAATTTTAAAAAATTCCCTCGTTCCCCGCAAATGGGGGAAATATCCAAAAAAATTACAAATTTAAAAATCGGTAAATTTTTTCATTTTTTCACTTTTTTTTCTTAAAATTTCCATAACTTTTTCAAAAATAAACAAATCAACATAATTTTTTATTATACTAAAAACTAGAATATTTACCTTTCATTTCATATCATTTTTATGAAAATCTATCACTTAACCTGCTCATTAGGGGGGATTTAAAATAGCAACTTTTTTAAAAAAATTAACTTTTTCAACTTAATTTTTAAAAATGTTTCGGAAATACTGCGTCCTTCAAACATATATCAAATGAAAGCTTATTTTATGTACTATAAAATGAAAAAAAAAATTTGTCCCGACACTTTTTCTTCTACATTTAAACGGCTGCCATAGTTAAAAAAACACTATTTTTGTGTTAAAATTTTCGATTTTAAATTTTCAACTTAAAAATGCCATAACTTTTTGAAAAATGTATATGTCAGCACAAATTTTTTTTTTCTAAATACATTATAAGTACATTTTTTATTTGACATACATTTTATTAAAATTGGACAATTTCCCCTTATATAGGAGGCGTCCAAAACTTGAAATATTGTAAAAAACATAGATCTTTTTCAAGTGAACTTTTGAAAATGTTCCAGAAATACTGCGTCTTTTAAACATATATCAAATCAAAGGTTATGTTATATACTATCAAATAAAAAAAAAAAATTTTTCCTGACATCTTATCTTCTATGTGCAAATGGCTGTCGAAAATTAAAAAAAAATGTAATGTTTGCGATAAAAATGATCTTTTATCGGGATGTTTTTTGTACTTAAAACTGCCATAACATTTTCAAAAATGAACAAATAAAAATAATATTTTTTTGTATTGAAACCTTAGATATTTCCCTTTTTTGATATAATTTTTTTTGAAAATCTAACACTTATTCTGCTCACTGGGGGGATTTAAAATAGTAACTTTTTCAACTTAATTTTTGAAAATGTTCCGGAAATACTGCGTCCTTTAAACATATATCAAATTATAACTTATTTTATGTAATAAAAATGAAAAAAAAAATTTGTCCCGACTACCTATCTTCTATGCGCAAATGGCTACCATATTCAAAAATATGCTATTTTAACAAATTTTTTTTTTTAATTAAACACTATCTACAGATTTGCATCGAAGCGTTTTTTATGATAGTGATTTTAATCACTGTGAGATATCATCTATACTGGATCCAACTATGCCACGACCCCACTGTGCCGTGGGGTTTTTGTGCTGGGTTTTTTTTTTATGAATTTTGGCTGGTAAATTACTTATGTATATTATGAGTAGAAATAAATTTTTTCACTAATCTTAAATATTTAGTACTTTTATTTGTCGGAAATTATAGCCATTATTTAATCAATTAAACTGTGAACAATGTCAGTAGTTGTATAAATTATTTTAATCTTCTAAAGAAAAAATGAATAATTTTAACTGTTAATACTATCGAAATTTGAATAACATAAATTGATTTATTTTAATATATGTGTTAGATTTGTAACAGATTTTATTGCGTCGATAAAATAACATTTTTACAAGTGTCATTTTCTTTGTTTTTCAACTAATGTTTTATAATATAGTTTAATATAATAATATGTATTAAAATAAATATATAATGTTAGGCATAGTAAAATAGAAAATACATTTTTCAACAATACTTTTGTGAAAAATGTAATGCCATAAAATTATTACTAACATTTTCATAATACCAAAAAAAAAATTTAAGTAATTTATTTGTTTGCCTAAATTTCTAAGCGTGCTAAATGTTCTCAATAAAACTAAATTTATAACCATCAAGACAGTTTTTATTCTTAATAAATTATCCGATTATTTGTTTAAGAATTATAGAATTTTTATTTCGAAAATTTAATTATTACACGTTAAAATAAATTATTATTACTTGGAAAAGAAAATAATTATTTATAAAAATACTAAGTGGTGGCTCGTGGTTTGGAAGACGGAACGATCGCACCTCCACTAAAATTAAATGGAAGAAGATTAAATGTATATTCTTAATTCTACATTTTTATTAAAAATGCAAATTTATAAATAGTAAAATAGTTATCATACATTTGTCATGGGCGGCCATTAAAGTTGTTTCCCTCAGCATATGCAGTTACGCATGCACACACAAACAGTGTTTGGACGACCGACAACGTCGTCTGAACAAAATTTGGAACGTATATTATAAACGAAACGCCCAATTGTGTGCGTGCGGATAAGGTTTAGCTGTGATTATATATACGGGTTTTGGACGACCGGTTGCGTCGTCCACACAGTAAAATATCAGTATATTACTACATTGGGTAATTTATTTTTAGAATTATATACGTGTAGGTTTATCGGTTGCTATAATAGTATAATCGCTATAATTATTATAATTTTCATTTTTATTTTCTACTGCGACCTTTAAAATAATAATATGTGTATTGTGTTTTATATTATTATATTTAATTTGACAATTTTTTATACCTATAGTTAGCGGTATTATATTTAAAGTCACACCCCCACTACTATAATATACAACTTTGGCATTAATACCATGATAAGAAATTTGATGAGGCAATTATTACTTATCACTCTAATTCAAAAGTATAAGTCATTTTCATGGAAAAAGTTACACACCTCCAAATTATATACGGGTTAAAGAGATTGCCACTAACTGATGATGCCCCGACGCTGTAAAAAAATCCTCCGAATACATTTACTCCGACAACAATTACTACGAATACCTGGTTACAAAATTTTGGATTTTACTACGACGATGAATACTCCGAATAGGACTATTAATTGATTGCTCCGAATATCGATTATTTGCGAAATCGATTAAAATATTATCAAATTTCGGAGTAGATGAATATCGTAGCAATATATTATATGATGGAAAAATATATCCCTTATCACTAATTAATAAATTAATTGATTACTGTCTATTAACGAATAATTATTACAATAAAGATCCCCGAAATTTATCCGAATTTTGATAAAATAGGTACATAAAGATAAGAAAGGGGGCTTTGAACTAAAACAGCCTATTTTATAATTGGTGTGAGCCCTTAAATTTTTTTTTGGAGGGAAAAGAATAGCGATTCCAATTTTCAGACGTAAAATCTTTTTTGCCTCTCCTTATTAGTGCTTATTATAACATTATAAGCACATTAATATTATAACATTTAATTAGTTTAGTTGAAAAATATAGAGGTACGTTTCACTGATGATAGGATTCGTCATTAAACATATGTGTTTATAAAGATATACGGTATCCTATTCTCTAAAACTGTCATTACAATTAGTCTCATATGAAATCAAACAAAATATGATTTAATATCATTTCATTGTTCAAAAGTGGGAACGAAATTAATTCAGTCCATTTTGGATTTGACCGCAATCTGGAGAGACTTGAGGGGACTTGGTCTCCTAAAATTCTACCATAGAATATACCGAAAATTAATTAATTTGTATCTCTTGTTGTATTTTATAACATATTTTTCTTGTTTTATTTAGAAATATTTTTTAGATTAGGTGAAAATTATGTAATTAGAGTTCCCAAATATTTTGTTGCAATACTCCTACGCTCTAGTCAAATTAAGTAAACACAAGGCAGATATAAGTTAACAGTGGACAATAGTTTATGAACGTACAACGATGTTATGGGAGACAGAGATATGGACACATGCAAATGTGATCGTATCATTAATCATAAACTTACAAAAATCTTCTGCTAAGTAAATTGGTTTTAAACTTAACTAACTCGATTAAAAATATGCAGTCAATTCATTAAATAATGGTTGAGTTTTTTTTCATTTACATTATGATTATTTGAAGTTTTGTCAAATATACGTATAGAGTTCAATATTTTAATTTATATTCATGATTGATAATCAAACAATTATTCATTTTTTCTCATTAAATGGAAATAAAGATTTTTTTCTCGCTGGACCACTGAGAAAATTGTTCAACAAATTTAATTATTATTAAAAAAAGGAAAGGCTATTCAGATATTTTTTTCGAGGAAATATTAAACTGATTTCAATAAATGTATATTAGATTTCAAACAAAAAGAACTTTAAATAAATAATTTTTTACTCCTTAATATTTTTAACTTTTCTTTGAGCACCACTGGAGATTATAATGGTTTTAATTATAATTTAACATTGATTATAAAACTCATGTCACAAAATTAAAATTTTTTAACGATTAGTTAATATATTTTTACTTTTAGATGACACACAGAATTTTTAAATAAGAAAAAATTAATTCTACTTATATAAAACCAAAACTTACTAATCCTTAGCATAACTCATATTAGAACTTGTAGCAAAACTTACACAATTTAATATTATTTTAATTTTTTTTAATATAAGTTAAAAATAATTTTAGTAATTAATTTTCAATTAAAATAGCTGAAAGAAAAATTAATCATACTCTTCTGAGTCTATAAAAACCTATTAGAAGAAACTTCCAGAAAGTAATAACACTAAAAAAAATGTGTTCAACAACTACTGCATTGAAGTTGGATATACTGTGTTATTTTATACTTAGATATCCTAATGCAGCACAGGAAAAAATCCAGACATCCCCAAGAATGATTTTATATTG
>NW_026099574.1:33124086-33165675 GCF_025091365.1 Daktulosphaira vitifoliae
ATTTCTTTCAACGATACGTCAAAATATCACAAATTGTATCTAGTCGAAGACATTACCCTTCAAAATTATTATTCATTAAACAATTATTCATTTTTTAAAGTGTTTTAAACCGTTCTGGCGAAGACAAACAGCTATTGCACTCTAATAATAATAATTATTTATTATTTGATAGAGTACAACTCTCTTACAGTTTTAGCCTTATGTTGCAAGAGTTTTCTTCTCTTAATTGTATCAGGAATCATTCGATTATAATGTATATGAACTAATCCTTAATAACATGATTTTTCGTTTTACATTTAACATGTTTATTTTCTTATAGAATATTTTGTGAAAAATATTTATATGTATAATTAGGTGTAAAATTTTAATTTATAATAACAATTACACACGTGCAATTTTATACACAGCCATTTCCCTTTTAGCTTCGATGCGAAGCTGAGAAGGTATTGGTTTTACTATGATGTGTTTTTTTTTTGTGTCTGTTACCACTTCTTCTCAGCTCTCACCGAACGGATACGTCAAAAGATCACAAATCGTATCTAGTCGAAGACATTACCCTCAAAAATTGAAAAAATTTCCCTCGTTCCCCGTAAATGGAGGGGAAACCTCCAAAAAAATTACAAATTTAAAAATCGCTAATTTTCGAAATTTTTTCAATTTTTTTTACTAAAAACTGCCGTAACTTTTTCAAAAATGAACATATCAATATAATTTTTTTTTATATAGATGCTTGATGTCTTTACCTATTATTTGGTATATTTTTTTTGTAAATTTGACCTTTTATCTGCCCACAGGGGGGGATTTAAAATGACAACTTTTTCACAAAAAATTAACTTTTTCAACTTAACTTTTGAAAATGTTCCGGAAGGTCTGACACTTTTATATATATCTTAAATTAAAGCTTATGTAATATACTTTAATTTGAAAAAAAAAAATTTGACCTCTGGACTTGTCTTCATGGTGAAAACGACTACCGAATGCTATTTTTGTGTGAAAATTTTTGATTTTATAATTGACATTTTTTACTTTAAAGTGCTATAACTTTTTAAAAAATGTATGGATCAATAAAATTTTTTCATGAGAAGTAGTATTTATATACATCTTTCATTTGATATACTTTTTTTTAAATCAGACTATTTCCCTATATATGGGGGGGTAGGGTGGTCCTTAAAATACAAATTTTTAAAATTCGATTTACGCGCACCAAAAAATTGTTCTAATACATGTAAAAATAGACTGTGCAAAATTTGGTCCCGATAGGTTGATGTTAACACGTGCCGCAAGAGGGTTGAAAATTCGATCAAAAGGGTAGTTTTTCAGTTATTGTACTTTATCTCAAAATATATGATTTTTACGTAAAAATTTAGAAGAAAAAAATTATACATATAATTATTTTCCATAAAAAAGGTTATTAGCGAAAAACTCATAAGTCAAATATTTACCTCCTAAAAGTCAAAAGTTCCATAAATATTATGTTTACCAGTAAAATTAATATATTTCGGCAATTTAAGTATATACGATATGAACCGTTCAAGTTATAAAAAAAATTTTCATGTAAAAGTTATTTGAAATTTAATTTTCTATTAGTTTTGTAGTAAAATAAAATTGTTTTACGTGTTTTCTGGCGAGGTAATAAAGAAAACTTATAAATAACAATCATTTTTCAATGATAATTTAAAAAATAACGATTTTTTTTTTATTTTTTCAAATTCAAATAAAATAAGTAAACCAATAATGAAATGCTAAAAAAAATATGAAAAATGATCGTAATGCTCATAAAATATTATAAAATTAAATAATATTAAAAATAATTCTTCTAGTTGTCACAATATAAAAAAAATTTTGTTTTTGATAGGATTATTAATTGTTATTATTTATCAATGAATTTTTAGTACAATCTCCAAATTGTGATCTATAATCATTAACGACTTGTAGTTGAAACTGTTTTTGTTCATCATCATTAGTTAATATGTCATTGTATTCTTGCATACGTTTTACACCTCTCTCTGCTATATCGTTTGTCACAAGAGGATTAGATAAAACTTTCAAACTATTTTGAAAATCAGGATTTTCAACCTAGCTATGAGGATGAGTTTCCAAAAAATCTATTAAGTTCTTTTTTTTTAAATAGTTTAATATCATTTAGGTTTATTGTAATTTTTTTTATTTTGTTTTTGTGATGTCTCTCTTGATGCCTCAACCATTTTTAGTTTAATATCTGCCGGTACACTGTCCGGTAAATTTCTGTGTTGCAGCTTTAGATATAAAAGAATCAGGATAATTAATTAAAACTTTTAAGAAACATAAATCATTAAATGCTGATTGTATGGCAATAGATCCCTTAAACCAAGCCTTGACATAAACTTTTACCAAAAATACANAACTTTTACATGAATTATTTTAAAATAAAATAATTTTAACTCCTAAAAGTCAAAGGTTCCATAAATATTATGTTTACCAGTAAAATTAATATATTTCGGCAATTTAAGTATATACGATATGAACCGTTCAAGTTATAAAAAAAATTTTCATGTAAAAGTTATTTGAAATTTAATTTTCTATTAGTTTTGTAGAAAAATAAAATTGTTTTACGTGTTTTCTGGCGAGGTAATAAAGAAAACTTATAAATAACAATCATTTTTCTGTCATTTATCATTTTTTGTTTAGATAATGTTGTTGAGTTAAATTTGTTTAGTTCCTCAGAATATGAAACAGAAGATGATTTGTCTGGTTCATCATATTCTTCAAAAACACGAGGGCTTATAACTTTTATGACTCCTAAATTACTTTCTGCATTAGATCAATGCAAGATATCTGACCGCGATGCTGTGCATTTAATTATTTCTACTGCTGAAGCATTAGGTAATAACGTATCAAAGTTAATAATCAACCGATCAACTATTCGACGGGAAAGATTATNCTGATCAACTATTCGATGGGAAAGATTATTTTTTAGTGAGAGAAAGGTAAATGAAATAAAAAAAAAATTAAATTTCTGGATAAAAATAGTCTTGTCTTGCATTGGGATGGAAAACTACTTCCAGGCATTATAAATAGAGCTAAAGTTGATCGATTGCCAATCTTAGTATTATTTGAGGGAGTAAGTCAATTACTTGGGTTCCCAAAATTGAGAGTGATTCTCGCGAGAATCAGGTAAATGCAATTTTTGATTTATTACAAGTTTGGGATGTAAAAAATAAAATACAGGCCTTGTATTGTGACACAACAGCTTCTAATACAGGTCGCTTAAATGACGCTTGTATATTGCTTAAACAACTCTTAGAGCGCAATGTGTTGTATTTACCATGTCGTAGACATATTTTGGAATTAGTACTAAAAAATGTTTTCAAGGTTAAACTTAATTTATGTACAACTGGTCCAGTTGTATCAATTTTTAAAAATTTAAAGAATGTTTGATTAGTCTAGATTTGTTGAATTTTGATATTGGTATCAATGATATAATTATAAAAAATGCAGTTGAACACACTAAAAATAATGTAAAAAAATTTTAATTGGAAACATTAATAATTCAACAATGTAGAAATTACTACAAAGAATTTATGTGTTATTTTTATGGGTGCAACACCCCTTAATGGTGTAAAATTTCACTACCCTAGTGTTTTTCATCATGCTAGATGGATGTCTAAAGCAATTTATTCGTTAAAAATATACATGTTTAGAAAATAGCTTAAAATACGAGAAGAACATGCATTTCATAATATTTGTGTATTTTTGGTAAAAGTTTATGTCAAGGCTTGGTTTAAGGGATCTATTGCCATACAATCAGCATTTAATGATTTATGTTTCTTAAAAGTTTTAATTAATTATCCTGATTCTTTTATATCTAAAGCTGCAACACAGAAATTTACCGGACAGTGTACCGGCAGATATTAAACTAAAAATGGTTGAGGCATCAAGAGAGACATCACAAAAACAAGATAAAAAAAATTACAATAAACCTAAATGATACTAAACTATTTAAAAAAAAAGAACTTGATAGATTTTTTGGAAACTCATCCTCATAGCTAGGTTGAAAATCCTGATTTTCAAAATGGTTTGAAAGTTTTATCTAATCCTCTTGTGACAAACGATATAGCAGAGAGAGGTGTAAAACGTATGCAAGAATACAATGAAATATTAACTAATGATGATGAACAAAAACAGTTTCTACTACAAGTCGTTAATGATTATAGATCACAATTTGGAGATTGTACTAAAAATTCATTGATGAATAATAACAATTAATAATCCTATCAAAAACAAAATTTTTTTTATATTGTGACTACTAGAAGAATGATTTTTAATATTATTTAATTTTATAATATTTTATGAGCATTAAGATCATTTTTCATATTTTTTTTAGCATTTCATTATTGGTTTACTTATTTTATTTGAGTTTGAAAAAATAAAAAAAAAAATCGTTATTTTTTAAATTATCATAGAAAAATGATTGTTATTTATAAGTTTTCTTTATTACCTCGCCAGAAAACACGTAAAACAATTTTATTTTTCTACAAAACTAATAGAAAATTAAATTTCAAATAACTTTTACATGAAAATTTTTTTTATAACTTGAACGGTTCATATCGTATATACTTAAATTGCCGAAATATATTAATTTTACTGGTAAACATAATATTTATGGAACTTTTGACTTTTAGGAGGTAAATATTTGACTTATGAGTTTTTCGCTAATAACCTTTTTTATGGAAAATAATTATATGTATAATTTTTTTCTTCTAAATTTTTACGTAAAAATCATATATTTTGAGATAAAGTACAATAACTGAAAAACTACCCTTTTGATCGAATTTTCAACCCTCTTGCGGCACGTGTTAACATCAACCTATCGGGACCAAATTTTGCACAGTTTATTTTTACATGTATTAGAACAATTTTTTGGTGCGCGTAAATCGAATTTTAAAAATTTGTATTTTAAGGACCACCCTAATGGGGGGGCTTCAAATATAAAAAATGCATATAAAAAGTAGAACTTTTTCAACTTAACTTTTGAAAGTGTTTTGGAAGGTTTGACACTTTTATATATATCTTAAATTAAAGCTTATGTAATATCCTTTAATTTGAAAAAAAAAAATTTGACCTCTGGACTTGTCTTCGTGGTGAAAGTTGACATCAAAGTTAATAAAAAATTACGATTTTTGTAAAATAATTTTTTTTTATATTTTTAACTTAATAATCCTCTAACTTTTTCAAAAATGAACATATCAATATAATTCTTTTTTATATAGATGTTTGATGTCTTTACTTATCATTTGGTATATTTTTTTTGTAAATCTGACACTTAACCTGCCCACAGGGGGGGATTTAAAATGACAACTTTTTCACAAAAAATTTACTTTTTCAACATAACTTTTGAAAATGTTCCGGAAGGTCTGACACTTTTATATATATCTTAAATTAAAGCTAATGTAATATACTTTAATTTGAAAAAAAAAAATTTGACCTCTGGACTTGTCTTCACGGCGAAAATGGCTACCGAATGCTATTTTCGTGTGAAAATTCTCGATTTTATTATTTATATTATATTTAACTTTATAATGCTATAACTTATTGAAAAGTTTATGGATCCACACAATTTTTTTATGAGAAATAATATTTTTTAATAAACCCTTTTTCATTCGACATACTTTATCTTAATCGAGATATTAATAAGGAACCAGCAGATCAAGTAGCTTTTGGAATAAAACACCAATTTTTTTAAAATTAAACACTATTTAAAGATTTGCATCGAAGCGTTTATTTTTGATAGTGATTTTAATCACTGTCAGATATCATTATACTTGATCCAACTATACCACGTCACAACTGTGCTGCGACCCCCCTGTGCTGGGTTTTTCTTAAATTCAACTCTACAAAATAGCTATCTTAGATTTTTTTTTTACATTTTATTTAAAATTTAAAAATAATTAATATTTTTAATAAAATGTTAAAAAATTAATTATTGAGATATACCTATAGACCTAACGTATAACTATTATTAAAAAAAAAAAATCAGCTAAAAATATTTACTGGATCAAAAGTTATTTAAATTATCAGTGAGTGCTGGGCCACTCTGTATGTGTTAGATTAGTAACAGATTTTATTGCGTCGATAAAATGGTGTGCGTGCGGGTACGGTTTAGCTGTGATCTTATACACGGGTTTTGGACGATTGGTAGCGTCGTCCATACAGTAAAATATCAGTATATTACTATATAAGGCTCCGCCTAGCTGGGGCTCCGCCCCAGACCCGGGGCCCTACGAGCCTTATGCGCCTTCGGCCCGTCATAATAAGTAGGCCACTGATTCCGGTAGGGGTACCCGGCTACATGGGCACGGTAAGTGTTTCGCAGAAATAATATTACATCAGAATCAATGTAACAAAAATATATTAAAAATATTATTATTAAAATCATGAAAATTAAAAAAAAGAATATAGTAAAATGTATTGGGTATAAGGTTGACGTTTGTTAATCAGGTATTCCCTTTAGGCCTATTCAAAAATTATATTATGAGAGTATTTAATATTTTTTACTTTGTTAAACATTTTATAGAATTTTTTTTGCTAAAATTCAATGTATAGATGAAAAAAAAGGACATTAGGTCCTCATTTATTAGAAGTTGCCTAAAAAAATATTGATAGCGCTGGTTCAAGGGGGGCTCATATCTCCCTTAAATACACCACTGGTATACACAAAAATTATTANTTTTTTTTGAAAATTTAACACTTAACCTGCTCATGAGGGGGTATTTAAAATAGCAACTTTTTTACAAAAACTAACTTTTTCAACTTAATTTTTGAAAATGTTCCGGAAATACTGCGTCCTTTAAACATATATCAAATTAAAGCTTATTTTATGTACTATAAAATGAAAAAAAAAAATTTGTCCCGACGACCTATCTCCTATGCGCAAATGGCTACCGTATTCAAAAATATGCTATTTTTTATAAAATTCTGGGTTTTGTATTTTATTTTATTTTAAAATATCTTATTAGGGGAATACACTGACTTTCATGAATGTTATATAATTTAGTTGACATTNAACTGACTTTCATGAATATTATATAATTTCATTGACATAGAATAAAGTTCATAAGACATATGATATTATACTTATAAAATTTTTTTACTTTTTTAAAGTCGAAAAAGTAATTTTTAAATTTGAGTTAGCTTAAATAGCCAATTTTATCATGCAACTAAAGCAACGAACATTTGCCGAATGGGTAACACTTATGTATATCACGCCTAGGGTACGAGGTTTAAATCCGTCTGTGGCTTTTAATATTTTGCATTTTTTTTTGAGTTAGAATAGAATTGTCAAATTATTTGATTTTTATCTCATTTAGATTCAATAATTTCAATAAATATAAAGGATCTTATCACTATAGTACTCCCCTCGTGAGAAGAAATTTATATTCATGTTAATATTATTTTACTATGTGGTTCTTTTTGTGGCTACGATTTATTTTGCCAACCCTCATTAGACCTACTTTTTTCAACGATACGTCAAATGATTCATTTAAGTTTCTGATATTTAAGTTAATGATTAGTTTAAGTTATTACTCTTAAAAACAAAAAAAAAATTCCTTATTCAAATAAAAAGTAGCATAACCAGCTTTATCCATATAAACAATTAAAATCATTAATTTTTAATATTCTTAAAGTATTTATTGTCGAATTAGATTTGTTAAGATAAAAGTATTCAACTACAAAAGTAAATAATTTTACTTTATAATTTATTAAATTAATAACTCTATTTGCGTGTGCTACTAACAGTCTATAATATGCCAAATTTTTTTGTAATATGTTGCTATATAAATCATAAATTTAAAAAAAAAATGATTTTTAGTTTCACCTGAATGTAATGATGGATTTTTACAATTATAATTATATTATATAATACGCTCAATTGAGTAAATCTTTTTAACTACTTTGTTTTAATTGGTTCATTTAGTTAAAGTAAATTTTTAAAATTAATTAAGTTCTGAATATTTCAATTGCAGAATCTTTTTAAACACCAAAAGTTATTAAGAAATGATTACTATTCTTTCTATTTCAGTTATCTATTACGATAAAAATGTAAAAAAATCGAATTTTTCTGACAAATGTACTGTAATTAGTAATTATAAAATTTCCTGATTGCATATTAATCTTAAAAATTTCATTTTTTTCTATTTAATAATGTCAATTTCAAACTTGCAAGTTGAAATATAAGTTATGGTGACAAATTCATTTTTTAGCTTCGATCCGAAGCTGAAAAGGTATTTTTCATTAAAACTTTCACTTTAAAAGACAATAAAAAGTAGATTCAAAATGATTACCTTCAACACATTAAAAATCAAAATCAGTATTAATTTAATACAATTTTTTTTTATATGTAAATACTTATTTTTTAATAATAAGTAATAATATTAAAACTTAGAAATAATAAAAAAAGTTTAATTGCACATTTGAAAACATCGCGAAAAGTTTATTTAGAAAAGTATATTTTTTTTCTGATGAAAGTTCCTTTTGTTTAGTGTATTTATTCATAAGTAACAAAATTTTTTTATTAAAAAGTATTGCATCAATTCCTTTAAATTTGTATACGCATTAAAAGTATATGAATATACAACTCCTTTTTATTTTTATAATATCTCCGTAAAAATTACAATATTATATTATTGAATACCACTTTCATACTCAATTTAATTACTGTAATTATTATGTATTCATATATTATAGTTATAAATCGGGGTAAAATTAAGGGAATAAGTGTTATTGTTGTTTTTGAAATAATCTACCAATTTCATTTTTTTCTATTTAATAATATCTATTTCAAACTTGCAAGTTGAGTTAAAAGTTATGGTAATAAATTAATTTTTTTTTTATTAAAACTTTCACTTTAAAGGACAAAAAGAAGTAAGTTCAAAATGATTACTTTTAACATATTAGAAATTAATAATAATTTGAAAATAATTAATTATAAAAATTATATAATATATAATTAAAATAATTACTAATCTGGATATAATTAAGGAAATAGGAGTTGATGTTGGGTTGGGTTGGTTACATTTTTAACTTTATAATGCTATAACTCATTGAAAAGTGTACGAATCAACACAATTTTTTTATGAGAAATAATATTTTTTAATAATCCCTTTTTCATTCGACATACTTTATCTTAATCAGGGTATTAATAAGGAACTAGCAGATAATGTAGCTTTTGTAATTATTCACCAATTTCTTAGAATTAAACACTAGCTACTGATTTGCATCGAAGCGTTTCTTATGATAGTGATTTTAATCACAGTCAGATAAAATCTATACTGGACCCAACTATGCAACGTCCCCACAATGCCGCGACCCCACTGTGCTGGATTTTTAATATTTAACACTTATAAACGCTTTTTAGATGTATTTACTTAGGTTCTATGTATAGATTGTAATTTTTTTTTAAATGTAATTTCCAGAACCGGATTTGATATAGCAAATACAGAACCCCAAATTTAATTTTTTAAGTTATTTTAGGAGTTCCAAAAATGAATACATTTTATATATATTATTTAAATTTATCATTTATCGTTCGTATAATTTATTTATTATTTTCTTTAAATTAAATTATTATCTGTAATACAGATTCTGTATACAGAGTAATCTGATTATCATAATTAATTTGAATTAGTCACAAAATAAATATAAAATCGTGAATATTATTTTGGGTATTTTAGTTAAAAATATTTCTTAATTTACCCCATTTACCAAGTACTTTTTAAGTCAATCCTTTATGCCTTATAAGAGTATCCATTTTTTAAATTCCTATTGACAATACAGGTCAATTCAGCTAATGTAAACCTAATTAATTAATTAAATTTATTATTTTAATTTAATTTATTAAATAAATTTAATTAATAAAAAAAATATTGAGAATTTTTTTAGATTTCTTTAAATTATACATTTTTTCAATTTATCAATTATGAACTATTTTTCATGTTCATTCCTAATATGATATATAGATGTCAACTTTAATCTTTCAGATAGTAAAAGAGATAATGAACTAGCTTATTTATTAGATAATGATCTAAATTAAGAAAATTGGATGTTATTAAAATGTTTACACCTTTGCGGGAGCAGAATTGGGGCTGAGAAATTTTTAATGATGAAATAATCATACCCGTGTATAAATGTCATATTTGTTATCTACTTCATTCTAAAAACACCCGTGCTTCACTTTTGACTATTGCTTTAAATTGTTAATAACTTCTTGTAGTAGTTGTTAAACTTGAAATATTATCTCACTTAGAATCTTTTCTACATTTGGTACCTGAATATATATATATATATATTCTTTTATACGTTAAAAAAAAAAATTATAAAACCAGATTGATTATGAGAACCAATCCATAGTGACATGTCACAAATTATTGTTTTACCAATAATTTCAAGTACTAGATTTGCTAGGGTAATGATTTCAACAAACCATTAGTATCTTGTGCAATAAATCAAACACGTATCTATCTAAACTGAAGATACAATTTACGATATTTTTAGTGACATGCCATAAACTATTATTTAACCAACAGTTTTAACCGATGGATGTACTAAGGTAGACGAAATGTACTCATTAAATATACACTCCATTGAAGAATAAAGAAATTCTTAATCGGAACAATTCGCAAAATAATAAATTAAAAAAATTTAATTGTCTGAATAAATCTTAAGCATTTAAAATTAACAAAAAAAAAAAATAAAAAAGGTAGTTATTTTTTTAAAATACGTTACTAATGAAAAAGTTAGATAAAAACACCAAGTGTGAAAAATGTGTAAGTCCGAGAGAGCAATCGCGAAACAGTCTGATGCAGAGACGCTTCATGACCAGATTTTTATAAAAATTAAGGTCACAAATGAGCCAGAAATCGCTCTTTTATAGGTTTTTTTTCTAGATAATTCTACTACTTTACTTTTCATCCTCTATCCATTATTATTCCTACACTATTTTTTGTGTTTGACTTACCTGAGTATAATATTTTATAAACCTTACCCGTTTCCCTTGCTTTCTCTCCCATCCACTTAGTTTCCTGCACACAAAAAATGTTAACTTTTCTCTTCTTCAATTCTTCTATCAGTTTATGTTTCAACATTCTAGGTACCTATTCTTATTTTGTAACGCAGACCTCATTAGTCGCCTCCTACGAGTGGCAGAGGGGCCGTGGAAATATTCTAACCCCTTATCCACAGGGACTAAAAATATAAAATATGATAAAATAAAAACATATGCTGAACGTTATTTTTATTTATTTATGGTAAAATAAAATAAAAATACTAGTTGTTTTAAATAAATACAGATAATAATTTAAAATTTATTATTGACGCATTGTAACAACATTTGCCAATAAAGGTGGGACTGGTCGATGGTGATGGTGGTCTGATAATAAATATAGTTTAAAAAAACTAAAAAACACGATTTTAAAGCACATCGAACTAAAAAGTACAAAATAATTTTTGAAATAAGCTTAAAACAATAATGAACGAAAAATACTAGTATTATTGTGATAAAAGCAGGCGCTCAATATACGAAAAGTATGGCACAAATCACCCACGCTTTTATCACAATAATACTAGTATTTTTTGTTCATTATTGTTTTAAGCTTATTTCAAAAATTATTTTGTACTTTTTAGTTCGATGTGCTTTAAAAGCGTGTTTTTTTAGTTCTTTTATACGATATTTATTTTTTACTTTTTAGTTTCATGTTATGATAGTAGTTACTATCAATATCATGATTGCATCGGGTAAAGGGAAATCAGGGTTCGATTCCGGGGTGAGAATCTGAAAAACGGCTACCACATCCAAAAAAAGTTGCAGGCGCGCAAATTACCCACTCCTGGAACGTGGAGGTAGTGGCGAAAAATAACGATACGGGAATCATCCTTTGTAATCGGAATGAATACACTCAATATTTCTTAATGAGAATAAACCGTGTTAATATATATTTTTAACAGTAATTAGAATATATAAATATATATATATGTATGTAAAGCGACTTAAATACGTAAACATATCATGCACTAGGTATAGCTTTGTTTTGTGGGCGGGAGGAACGTTTACCTAAGATATAAACGGCATCATTGGCGGTAGGAATATATAAATATATACACGTAAGGCGCATTACTCGCTGGCGGATTGGTCAGTCAAAATAAAAATTTGCTTATATAAATATAATTGATTACCGGCATGCGTGTACGGGTACGAAGACCAAAAATATAAAACTATACAGGATTAGTGTTTTCGGCTATCGCAGGGAGATCCGCAAGGATCACGGGCCTAACAACCCCGTGGACCCTAGTTAATTCAGTGGGGGTGGAAACACGTAACACTGCTCCTAGGCGGTCATGACTTTGGTTAGTTGGGACCGGTAGACCTGGGAATACCTGCTTGTAAACAGCAAATAGGCCCCCCTAATCCAGCCATACCAAGTGAAAGGATTAATAACTTGTTACAGTGTAGTTAGCCGATAGGTAAACTGACCATTGGGATTCTCTATGGCACCTGGTGCACCATAGAGTATACAGCCTTATCACAGTATCGAGCTCTACTGTGATGAACCTTAATTCTAGACTACTCGTGGGAACTATATAGATAAAAACATACAAACACCACAAAATAACAAACTTGGGTCGAACAGGGATCCTACGGACAACCTGTCAGAACCAGAGCGTGAATTAGCGATTCTTCGCAGAAGAATCGCTGTACTTGAAGGTCTCAATGCGAACAACGGGATACTTGGTGCAAAAAGGCAGCAACGTTAACTAATGCAGACCAGGAGTCGCAAGATCGACTGGGAGCAGTAGCTGACAAAATCGAGGATCTAAAACTTAGACCCTCGGACAATAGAATTCAATTCACTCAGATAAACCTGCATTACAGTAAGGGGGCCAGTAGCGTGTTACTAAGGACCCTAAATGAGAGGCATAAAACACCGTTAAAAATAGTACTTATTCAGGAACCATGGATAAATGGTGACCAGATTAAGGGGCTAAATCTAAGGAATTTTAAACTGTTTCATAATCAAGCAGATAAACCTAGAACTTGCATTTTGGTTAATAATAAAGTTAAAGCCAGCTTGATATTTAATCTATCAAGTGCACACTTGACTATTTTTAAAGTAGCACTGAATGATGAAAAAATATTATAGTAGCTTCAGGATACCTATCATATGAGGTCACAGACCCAGGTAGGGACCTAACTATGCTCTTTAATTATTGCAAAAATGAAAAATTAGAACTCATCCTAGGTATGGATGCTAATGCACACCACACTATTTGGGGGAGCAGTAACATCAACCAAATAGGCACTTACGATTTACTTTGGAAAATAACAAAGTTAAGAAGGAGTTCTAAAGGAACCCGAAAAGAATAAACTGAGACAATTACAGGGCAGATCTTTCTCGTGACCTGATAACCTACAATTTAGATTGGGGTCGAGACAGAGTACTGAAAGGGCTGTAAATATACTACTGGACTCCATTGTCTCGGCTTACAAAGAAAACTGTCCTTTAATAGAAAGGAAAGGTACAGGACAGGCTGTAGCTTGTTGGAATGCTAACTTGTCTAAATTAAGAAAAGTTCACGTAAGCTCTTGAATAAAGCAATGAAATCAGCTATGGAACAACACAGGGAATCCTATAAGGACGCCCAATGGAACTACAAATTTGCATTGAAAAAGTCCAAAAGAGAAAGCTGGAAGAAGTTCTGTGGGGATATACAACAACTCCCTATAGCAACTAGACTTCTGAATTCACTAAGAAATGGACTAAACAAAACTATCGAGGCAATACTATTGCCAGACGGAATGTTCACCAACAACGATAATGAAACATTATCACATTTGATGAACACACACATTTTCCTGACTCTGCAATTAACAACAGAGAACAGGAATATGACGCACAGGACAAACGTGTGACCTGTGCTGATTTGAGACTAACCAGGAAAGTGATAACCCCAAGTGGAATAAGATGGGCAATAAAAGCCTTTGGCAGTTTTAAAGCTGCAGGCTGTGACGAAATTTTCCCTGCACTTCTGCAAGAAGAGTTAGAGATAATCGTCCCCGATCTCTGCAAAATATTTAGGGCATGCTTTGCNGCCTTTTTCCGCATTTCAGTGTTCAACTCAATTATGGTTATCAACCAAGCACTTTGTTGAAACTCTAAAACGCGGTGCACCTGCAGTACAAATATTTATATTAGTATCATCGCTTATAGTTTATAGGTTAATTATACATACTTTATCGACTTGCAGTCCGTGTGCGATTGCCTGTTTTAAGTTGGCATAGTATACGACGTACCGCTGTTTGGGTTTCAAAGTGGCCATGAGTTTGGTCTCTTTTGAACCCGGAGGTACATCGTTAACAGGCAAGAACGGCAAGTCGTTGTGCTCGTCATGCAGCTCTTGTGGATACGATACGTCCACTTCATATATACGCCCCGTATTACCAGTGTCCGACAACGATTGGAGGTCAGCCAGAGGGTCTGCTCCTTTATACCACCGGAAGCCACCGTACGGCATGGGCTGACTCATAGCCCACCCGTAAAGGTTATTGCCTGTAAACATTAAACGTTTTTAAACCACCGCTCAAATATTGCGCGTTTATATATGCACGTATAGATTACTTACAGTCTTGGTACACGATCCATGATTCTGGTTTTGACGGATCGTAATCGGGTGTCTTATAATTGTTGGCCTTCGCATAGTGCTTGACGGCTTGCACTAGCCCACCACGAATGCCCTGTTCCACCATCAGTAGCATGTCGTAGCCGTTCAAGAGCTCCAGCTTCATCCCAGTGTACTTCAACATACAATCGAAGCTAAAACCAGGCGCGGTGTAATAGTGTGCCGGGTCCATATTGTAGGTTGAAGTACAGATGTCGCGGAAGTTCTCAAACACGTCAGCCAACAACAACACGTCGATCTTAAGATATAGGTCGCTGTACTCACCGAGGGTTGAGCAGTCGAAACGGTTCCACACTTCTGTGGTATGTCTATAGTCGTCGTCATCAATATTAGACTCACTCAACTGACTATAAAAAGCGTCCTGAGGCGGTAGTTCCGTTTCGTCCAATTTAGCCCAACTATCAGTGTACTCGTAGGAGTATACGCCCTTACGCGTCACCAACGACATGTCTTCCGGGCGGAACACCTTGGCCGTCTCCCGGAATTTAACGAAGTCGGGCGTCATTAGGTTACCGGCCAAGGTGGACAGGGAGGAGGCCATGAACCGGAAGGTATCGACGAACCGTATGGAGAAGTTATTGGTCACGTGTTTTGTGACCGAAATATACTTCTCCTCAGAATTCGATATAACCGAAATCCTATTATAACGAAATAACGAAATAACGAATAACGATATAACGAAATCAGTGACGATGAAATGCGCGTCGTAACTTGAAAGATTGTGCAAGAAGCACGACACAAAATTGACCGTCTTCACTTTCAGGTTACATGCATTGCACAACGTCTGTCTGAATCAAATAATCAACTATGCGTTAACGTTAATTGAACAAGAATGTGACCGGATACAGAGCGTTTAACCGGTTATATAGTAAAATAACAAAATGCGTAGGCATGAAAAAAGACAACGTTACCATTTTTCTCATAAAATGCATACGACAGTCACCATTAATATATTGTAACATCTTTGGAAATATGCTTATCTAAGCGCCTGGCATCCGATGATAAGATTCATACGACAATAACCATTACTGTACGGTGACCTCTTTGATGTTTGAAATATGCTGACCTAAGCGTCTGGTATACGGTAATAAAATTCTGAGAAATTATAATACCATAACGACAAACGTTGCCATTGTTCTAATAAAACGCGTAGGCGTGAAAAAAAGACAACGTTGCCATTTTTCTCATAAAATGGATACAACAGTGACCATTAATATATTGTAACATCTTTGGAAATATGATAACCTAAGCGTCTGGTAGACGATGATAAGATTCATACGACAATTACGATCTCTTTGGTGTTTGAAATATGCTGACCTAAGCGTCTGGTTACCCATGATAAATTTCTTAGAATTTATTATGCCATAACGACAGTAATTATTACTGTACGGCGACATCTTTGATGTTTGAAATATGCTTACCTAAGCGTCTGGTAGACGATGATAAAAATTCTTAGAAAAATATAACTTTGATAAAACGCAGACAGCAGTTATAAAATGTAAACGGTAATGTGAGTTATAATATGGCGGTTGGTTTCAAGTTAAGTTTCATTACCCCTTTGCTCATTAGGACTTGTTGAGGAGATCCCCCTCCCCCGATTTGGGTTAGTTTTCATTGGGTGTCACCCAATATGCGCACGACATACCCAATTCGGTTTATCCACTTAGGTGTTATCACCGAAGTGTTATTACCAACGATTGTATGTAGGACGTTCTCGACGGTGACAATTACTTGATTGTAACCACCGATAACGACGTTATAATTATTATGTATAATTCAATTAATTATAACTTCTGTAATAGTCAAGGAAAAGTGTGGTGGCGGCGGCCGCTACTTGACGTACACTATTTCAATGTAATGTATACATTTAATGTTAAACGCAGTGAAGGTTTGTAGGTGCTGGTGTTGAGGGTGTGACTTTAAATTTAATACCGCTAATTATAGGTATAAAAATTGTCAAATTAAATATAATAAAATAAAATGCAATACACATATTATTATTTTAAAGGTGCGGTAGAAAATAATAATAATAATAGCGATTATACTATTATAGCAACCGATACATAGTTAATTCTAAAAATATATGACCAATTATAGTAATTATATTAATTATATAATTAATAGTAATATACTAATATTAACGAGATGTTTTTCCAAGAATCTGGCCATGATAAAATATTATGTAAAAAATAAAAATGCAGACGCCCATGAACGTTATAATATATCGGTACCTTTGATGTTGGAAATATGCTTACCTAAGTGTCTGGTTACCCATGATAAATTTCTTAGAATTTATTATGCCATAACGACAGACGTTGTCTTTGTTTTTATAAAATGTAGACGGTAATGTGAGTTATAATATAGCGGTACCTTTGATGTTGGAAATATGCTTAGCTATGCGTCTGGTAACCGATGGTAAAATTCTTAGAAAACGTTAGTTTAATTTGGATTCATCCCCACCCATTATAGGTTAGTTTATGTTATGTTTCGTTATCCCCTCCCTCTGTAGAAATTGTTGACGAAGACCTTGTAGCGTTAATATTAAGAAACTATGTTAAAGTGGCAACGGTTTGACGTACATTATTTCAATGTAATGTGTATGTTTATCAGAGAACGTTATCAGTTCACATGAGGTTTACCTTACTCTCCAGTAGATGACATCGTAGGAGGAGAACAACCATTTCCGAATGGCTACCTCCACCACCACTGGCATGAAGTTATAGTGCGCATGCGCACTTTAAACCGCCATTTTGATTGATCATAACATCCCTAACTAAGTCACCTATTACCCCTACCATCGTGAGACCACGCCTCCACTTACACCATCATTCATAAGACCACGCCTTTTCTTTACCCCATCATTGATAAGACCACATCTCCCCTTACCCCATCATTGATAAGACCTCGCCACCCCTAACCCCACCCTCATAAGACCACGCCTTCTCCTTACCCCCACCATCGAGAAACCACATTTATTGTATGATCTTGACCACGGTCATTATCCCCACCATCGTGAGACCACTCCACCCCTTCCCACCTCTACGATAAACCACGCCTCACCTTATTCCAACAATGGTATGACCACGCCTCTATTACCCCCACTCTCATAAATTCACTCCTCCATTACCCTACCATCGAGAAACCACGCCCACTATATGACCTTGACATTACCCCCAACATCGAAAGACCACGCCCACTGTATGGCACGCCCCATCCCCCCGGACCACGCCCACAATACAGGTGGGTGGATGAAGGGGTGGTGCGGGGGGTCTAGAATTATCCATTTTACTCTACTAACCTCATATTATAATCAATTTATGAGATGTGTATAAAATATAAAATATACAATATAAATAATAAGCTTGTTGGCTCTAAAAATTAATAAATTAACAATTAGGATACGATTAAATTTCTAAAAAAACGAACTATAATTAGTATTTTAAATTATTATTATTATTAAAATTTTGCTATTAATTAAAAAGAATGTTATATTAGGAATATATGGGTGATCATCGTTTATTAAACAGAATAAAGGAAAATATTTAAGCATTTAAAAAGGAAAAAACGATCAATATTGTTTTTAGCTTCGATGCGAAGCTGAGAAGGTATTAATTTTACAATGATATGTTTATTTTTTTTTTTTTTAAATGTTAACTTAGACAGATACTATTTTGTAATATTTTTGTTTTTTACAAAACTAATATATTTTTTATAATGTTAGTTTTAACCAATTTTAAATATAGTTTCTACATAACAATTGTTATACTTTTGCTATAACGCAAAATTTTAAAACTCATAATAACATTATGACCAAGTACTCTTAGAAATTTCAATTTATATCAAAAAAACTAAATAAAATTAAACACATTTGTTTAATAACATTGCTTTTATAATTATGTTACCATTGTAACCAAATAAAAAAAATTTTTTTTTTGTTTTTACTAATAAACTATTATATTAACATTATTTTTCGATTCGCCTTATTATCTTATTTTTGAGTATCAAAATAACCACAAAGACGTTTCAAACCGTATAAAATAAAATGCAATATAATTTATTTTTATTACAGCTTCTGATAAAAAAAAAAAACCCAGCACAGGGGGGTCGCGGCACAGTTGTGACGTGGTATAGTTGGATCAAGTATAATGATATCTGACAGTGATTAAAATCACTATCAAAAATAAACGCTTCGATGCAAATCTTTAGATAGTGTTTAATTTTAAAAAAATTGGTGTTTTATTCCAAAAGCNGTCAGATTTATAAAAAAAATATACCAAATGATAGGTAAAGACATCATGCATCTACAAAAAAAAGAATTATATTGATCCATACATCTTTCGAGAAGTTATAGCATTATAAAGTTAAATATATAAAAAAGAATTTTTTTACAAAAATCGTATTTTTTTATTAAGTATAATGTTTGTTTTTACCATGAAGATGAAATAAAGTCCGAAATTTTTTTTTACCATTATAAAGTATATATAAATATAATATAAAAATAAAATCGAGAATTTTCACAAGAAAATAGTATTCGATAGCCATTTTTTTTAAATTAAAGTATATTACATTAGCTTTAATTTAAGATATATATAAAAGTGTCAGACCTTCCGGAACACTTTCAAAAGTTACGTTGAAAAAGTTCTACTTTCTATATGCATTTTTATGTTTTGAATCCCCCCTGTATTTAGGGAAATGGTCCGATTTAAAAAAACAGTATGTCGAATGAAAGATCTATATAAATACTACTTCTCATAAAAAAATTGTAATGATACATACATTTTTTAAAAAGTTATAGCATAATAAAGTTAAAAATGGAAAATACAAAATCGAAAATTTTTCACCATGAAGATAAGATAAAGTCCGAAATTTTTTTTTTTTCATAATAAAGCATATTACATTAGCTTATATTTAAGATATATATAAAAGTGTCAGACCTTCCGGAACATTTGAAAAATTTAAGTTAAAAAAATTAACTTTTTGTGAAAAAGTTGTCATTTTAAATCCCCCCTTTTGGGCAGGTTAAGGGTTAAATTTATGAAAAAAATATACCAAATGGAAGGTAATAATATTATGCATCTATATAAAAAAGAATTATATTGATATGTTTATTTTTGAAAAAGTTATGGCACTTTTAATAAAAAAAATTGAAAAAATTTCGAAAATTAGCGATTTTTAAATTTGTAATTTTTTTGGAGGTTTCCCCCATTTACGGGGAACGAGGGAAATTTTTTCAATTTTGAAGGGTAATGTCTTCGACTAGATACGATTTGTGATCTTTTGACGTATCGTTGAAAGAAATCCGTTCTGTGAGAGCTGAGATAAAGTGGTAACAGCAAAAAAAAAAATACAAAATAAAAATAAAAAAAAAAACACATCTTAGTAAAACCAATATCTTCTCAGCTTCGCATCGAAGCTAAAAATCCTACATAAAATGAGAAAATTTTATTTTCACATATTTTTAAAGTATTAAGACTGGGTGTGTAGATTTTGAGCTGGAGGATTTTGTAGCACATCTAGCATTTTCACTAGTTGCGCCCATTAGTACAAGGAAAATTTTTTTACAAGAAATCGTTAATTATGTATTCAATTTAATAACTAAACTATTTATCCTCGCATGTAAAAATATTATTTTCAAATTAACTTTTGAAAATGTTGTAGAACGTTTTACAACTTTTAACCTACATAAAATTAATGTTCTGAAAGTTTACTAAAAGATAAAAAAAACATCCCACGATTGTTTTACGATGATAAATTAAGAACTTTTATAATTTAGCAGTTGAAAATTAAAAATATACAAGTTATTGTAAAATTTATCACATTTAGATCGAAGTCATTATTATGTTATTGATATTAATCGTTGTCAAATATATTTTATATTTGTCTCAACTATGCCACGTGCATAATGTGCTTTATTTTATCTAACGATTTATGAGACTCGCCTGAATACAAATAGAAATAAATTGTAGTACTAGTCATTATATGACTAATAATACAATATAATAAATAAAATGGCATTAGCTGAAAAAACAATTTTTCTTAATGGTTATTAAGACAACTTACAATTTTTGATTTATAAACTAAAACAGCGATAAGTAAGCAGTATAAAAATAAATTATAGCTATAAATCTAATATTCTATCATTTAAAAAAATTCAATTTTACCATGTGAACAAATGTAAAATATTTTTTTTACTTTTAAATTGGAAATATTTTTTTTTGAATTACAAGTGTAATAGGTACACATTATAAATAAATTTATTTTTCTTTTAAACAGTATGAAGGTTAAGTGGTCACCCTCCTTGTTCCTCCACTGAGACGAGCTTGCTTAATATTATGAGAAGGACAGCTCTTATATAGATGGTTTGCAACCTAATATATTATGTATATTATATGTATATTATGACCTAGTAAATAAATATGTTTAGACTACTTCAAATATTTCGAGAAAAATTTATTTTTCTGAATTATTTTTTATTTTTCGTATTTCTTATAAAATTCATGAACAAGTCAATATTGTTTACGTAATTTTTAATATCGAATCAAATAAAACCACTAAACGTAATGTAAGAGTCCTTCTACAAAAAACTTAATTACGTCTTATTTCCTTATTAGTATCACTAATCGAAAGCATGTATTATCTGAAAAAAATTACTATACACAGTATGTCAAAAATGCCTAATAATTGCAGATTTCGAAATACAATAGTTTTAAACAATCTGTGCTGTTTATTTTTGAGCCTACTTAGAGAGAGGCTCATCAATATTTTTTATCAAAGATTTTTTATGATAATTTTGGGCACTAGCTTAAACAACATAACATAACTAAACAAAAGAGAATTAAATTGAGTTGTATTGAGCAAAATTATCGTAAGTCTATAAGTTACTACATTTTTGCTCAGTAAAAGTATTATACAATTTTTTTCTTAATTACTAATTCTTTATTATGTAGTAAATAGCTGAATAACGTCGATATAAAATTTACAACAGTAGTAAGCAATTTTTGAATTATCAAGCAATACAATAATGACATACAGAAGGGAATTGCAGGGTAAGCAAATTAATAATGATGGGAAAAAGAATATAAAAGAGAAACATAAAAAGGATAGGAGGACTGAACGTTTTGTCGAGGAAACGTCGAGTTACGAGTGAGGATGTTTGACGCGAGTAACTTTGTCTTTGTACAATTTAATTTGTTACGTGTTACATTTTTATATTACATTTTAACTTTGTGTTTATTACGTTTCTTAAATAAAATGACTAATTAAAAACCTGCACTTAGCGTAAATATTTTATATCCTGTTAAAATTGAGCGTGTGTTGATGCAGCAAGAGTCAAGGTTGGACTGCTGGTCCTTTAGTCAATCTATATAATTAGTGTGCGTGCTGGCTAGTTTTTGGGTTTAACCGTCCTTTAGTAGGTATAGTACAAATGTAGTTGTGCTGGTGGCTGACGAGAAACCACTCTTCAGTCTGCTACTTAAGAGCTAAACCGTACTGACGGGTCTAAACTCTACCCTTAAGTAGTTCACTAATTTGAGAGATTGGGGCTGACCAGTGTATCCAATGGGAGGACTCGAGAAAAACTAAAAACGACGAACTAGTCGTCAAAGAACATTTGTTATCTTGTGTACGACTTTCTGTGTCTACGTTGGGGCACTACTGACGTACGACAATTATTAGGTCTGTTTTTACGAAATACGTATAAACATAATTCTCAATAACTTTGCTTATAAACTGAACACACAATATTGTCTAGTTCTAAATATGTGAAAATAAATTTTCAATATTTTGATTCAATAAAATGATTTTTAATTTTTAACTTAAATGTCCTTATTTACTAGGACGGCAATAGTAATTAACTTATTAAGTCATAAACAAAGATTTTTCAGAAGGCAAATAAATAAATAATGTTTTTACATTGGTCTTATCATACTACAGTAAGGTGAATCTTACTTTTGAAATTTCAATTTTTTTATTACTTACATTCTCAATTTGTTTAATATTATAAAAAAGTAATTCATTTAAATTTAATTATGGTTATTGAACCCCTTCACATTACCCCAGAGAATTTCAAATGGTTAAAAATTGTTTTTTTGTAGTATTCCGCTTATAAAAAAAAAATATATAACACTTATTATGAAAATGAATACATTTTAAAATGTAAACATTATTATTAAAAAAAAACATACAATTTTTGACTAGTCTATTATTGAAAAATGAACAGTACGAAATAATTTATTTCTCATGTTTCATTGTTATTAAAATTTTTCAGTTAAAAAAACAAAAATACTTAATCTTTAAGTAGTTGTAAGAGTGTTCAGTAAGTAAGGAAAACAGGTAAATTATTACAAACAGTGAGAATAATAGAAACCCGTTCCCTTACTTATTAAACACCTATAGACATGAATGATCCTGCTATTGTCTATTGAAAAGACATATATTATTAGTTATATTAAATATATCTTATTTAAATCTAATTTCTTATGGAATATTGACAATAACTAAGGTTTGACCAAGGAATATATTAGTTAATTCTGAAAAATCTCTGTATTTATAGTATTTTGGGTGAATTTATGATTTCAATAAATCAATAAAAAGAAAACTAGGTAAAGTATTAGCTAAAATAGAATTTGTAGTAACAAATGTGTCATAATAATTATAATATTTGATATTAGTAATTTCGGCAACTTGATAATTGACCATAAATTATGTTTTTATAATAGAAAAATTATTAGTGACCTTATTTATATGTTGACTAAACATGTAAATTATTTATGAAAATTTACGTCAAAGCAATTCTATACGTTATAAATATCTATTTATTTATTTTTATACTTGCAAAAAAATTACGATTTGAAAATATTTAAAAAAATTAAAATATTGTTTTTACGTTTAAAATATAGAAAAATTTTTATTTTTGAAGATTTAATTAAATTTTTTCCTTGATCACTTTAAATATATAATAAAACTATGAAGAAATTTATAAAATATCTAAGAGAATATATTTAAATAAAAAAAGGGAAATGGCTGTGCATAAATTGCACGTGTGTAATTGTTATTATAAATTAAAATTTTACACCTAATTATACATATAAATATTTTTCACAAAATATTCTATAAGAAAATAAACATGTTAAATGTAAAACGAAAAATCATGTTATTAAGGATTAGTTCATATACATTAATATCGAATGATTCTTGATACAATTAAGAGAAGAAAACTCTTGCAACATAAGGCTAAAACTGTAAGAGAGTTGTACTCTATCAAATAATAAATAATAATTATTATTAGAGTGATATAGCTGTTCGTCTTCGCCACAACAGTTTAAAACACTTTAACAAATGAATAATTGTTTTAAAAAACAGGTGCCCAAAATATTGAATTCTTTATTTCTTTTTTCTCACCATATGAAGTATTTAAAATGAATAATATTTATAACCTTTAAATAAAATATATTTTTTTTACGATAAATTATTTTACTAGATTTTTATTTTTTCAAGTGTAGTATCATATTTTAATACATGTAATAAATAACACATATACTTAATAAAAATATATCACCAAATCAGTGTATCCCCGTGGATAAGGTGAATAAAAAAATAATACTCTTACACGAATTCAACCACCCTCTTACGCATTCCATAAAACGGTCACGTAAAAAATTCAATCACATTGACCAATCAAATACAACAAAAAATATTTCAAGAATCTCACCAGTTTTGCGGGCTATAAAAGGCCATTTTCCCTCAAATTCGGGTGCTCTCCAACGCTCTCGCTTTCTGCTACGACTACGATTACATGTCTCCCTAAAGTTCTTAATAAACGTACACAAATGGAATCTGCGTTAGTGTATGTTTCGCTATTGATTAAAATTTTATATCAAATATACACCGTTTTTGTCATATCATTCCTAATCACTAGGATTTAGAAGAAATATTATACATTTTATTTTCGGTTGAATACTTTTGGTGATATAAATATTCCAACAAATATAAAATATTGGTACTTATTCATTATTTATACATGTATATACAGAGTATATACATATATACACTTCAAAAAAATGTATGATTAGATTGCATTGTGTTCTATTATTTATTGAACCGTCACAACCTGGCTGAACAGAGTACTAGCACAATAATATCGTAGTCAAGATTCCAAGTAATTATAAGCGTTCTCTAAATTGTCTCTCCACTTGTCGACTAGCCACTCTAATCTCAGCCACATTGGGCCAATCGGAGTGTAGGACATTAGTATAATCTATTGTGCAAAGAACCGAAATTGTACTCTCATCTATTCTAAATCATTATATAGATGGCTGAAAAGACGTAAGCCACTTGGAAATAGGAGATCATGTAGTTTTGGAATAATCCACCAATTTTTTAAAAATAAACACTATCTAATGATTTGCATCGAAGCATTTTTTTATGATAGTTATTTTAATAACTGTCAGATATCATTATACTTGATCAAACTATTCCACATCACCACTGTGCCTCGACCCTCCTGTGGTGGAGTTTTTTTTTTAGTTAAAGTAAATCATTAAAATTAATTATGTTCTGAATATTTCAATTGTAGAATATTTTTAATAGCCAAAATTTACTAAGCAATGATTACTATAATTTCTATTCAAGTGATCTATTACTTTAAAAATATAAATATAATATTGAGCTTTTCTGATAAATAGTAATTATACAATTTCCTGACTGCATATTAATCTTTATAATACTATTTTTTTATTCTCATAAAATTTTCTATTTAATAATGTAAATTTCAAATTTGAAGTTGAGCTAAAAATTATGGTACAAATTAAATTTTTTTTTATTCTAAGCTTTCGAAAAATCAACTTTCAAATACTAGAAAAATTGGTTAAAATGATATTTTGCACTGATAATTTTTAAAATAATAAAAATGAAAATCTGTAATAATTTACAACTATTTTTGTGTTTTTAATTATTTTATCGTACTAAATCATTTCACGTCACCATTGTGCGGCGACCTCCCTGTGCTGGGTTTTTTATTGCTATTGCTTTCTTTTCAAAAAAAGAAATTTTGTTCGAAATTCCTTAAAACATATTACTATTTATAATTTTTGAATGAAATGCATAACTCTTATATATCATAAGAAGAAGAACGAGTACCCTATTCATTTAAATTTGTTCCACTCGACCTATGACTGCAAGTTTAATTTTAAAAAACATTTCATTGGTAGGAGGACACATATCTGTTAAGTATTTTAGTAAAATTTATTCTAATTTAGTCATACTATAATAAATTAAAAAATAAAAATGTAAGATAATAGTTTAATATTGGAAATTCGTTTTTTTTAGATTAAATTTATCATATACATTTACTATAACTTATACTATACCATTACTACTAAACATAACTTATACCATTACCTTCTACTTGATGTGATTAGTTACTTAATATAAAGCTATCTGTTATCCTAATATTATTATCTAAATTGCTTCTCTCTGTCACATTTTGCTCATGTATAAAATCTATTTCCTCCTGTATGAGGCCTTCAGCCTTACCTTTAATTCGAAATTTTTCGCTTCTTTCTATTACGTTATGAGTTATATTACCATCTATATCAGTTTTGTATTCTTCTTCTGTAATGTTTTGGTCGTGTTTGTATTGTCTTAGATACATAGATTTTCCATTTGAATTTTGATCACTGTATTCTTAATCGCTGTTGCTTTCTTTTCAAAAAAAGCAATTTTATTCGAATTTTTATTTTTTTTTAGCGTCACATTTATAGTTATTTTTATTATTATTATTAATTTTATTTCATATTAATAAATCAATTTTGATTTTTTCAATTATCTATATTTCATTATTTACAGCTATTAATTACTTTTTACAATCATCTATTACAACATATAGGGGTGTCAACATAATATTTTCTATTGAGTACATATATAGTACCTAGTTTAATTATTAACAATCTAATTAAAAAATGGCTAGTGAATTACAAATTTTCGATCAATATTTCTGAAATTATTAACAATTCTATTTTTTAACCGGCGTTCAGAAATGAGGCTGCTGCTTTTTTTTATCACCAGTCAATTAAACATAATGTACCCTTGACTCACCTTTAAACTTCTTCTTTTTGAGCTCCCCGTTTTTATTGATTACTGGAGTTGTAAAATTGAGAACTTTGGTATCGCTAGATATAATTGTTTGATAATATTTTTGAATTGGCCTATTTAAATCAATTAATGTCCATTTGTTTTTTTTCTTGTGTTAATCATTTTTGTAACATTGCTCTTTTCAGCGCATTTTATTAATTTTTCAAATATTAAAATTGTCACGTTGACCGAATGTATTTTTTTCATTTTTAAATAAATTACAATAGAATCAAAATAGTTGTTTATATATTGTTTATAAAACATGAAAATGTGTTTAGTCTGTATAGTAATTTAATATTATTATATTTTCATCATAGGGAAAAACTTAATTTTACGAAATAATTTTGATATGAAATCATCAGAAGTCTATTTTTTTAAAGAAAATAATAATTTATAAAACTGAGATAAAAATTTAATAGACATAAAATTATTAACGTTAAGTAAAACTTTTTTTAGTTCTATTTTAATATCTAGTTATTTAAGAGAAATCACTTTATACTTAATATAAATATAAAAAATATTAGTATATTAAACTGTATATAAAGGAATATTACTATTAAACGTGTTGGTAAATAAATACAAAAATCTTGTACAAAAGTATTAATAAAGTTCAATTAATTATCCATTATAAAGGTCGTTAATTAATCATGCATTGTAGAGTAACACTTTTAATAAGGCAATTACTTTTAAATTAAATATTGATATTATGCATTGTTTATATACTTAAAATATATAAATATATAAAGCGGAAATGGTTTTATTAAAAAAATAATTATGTCGAATGAAAGAGGCATAAAAATGGTATTTATCATAAAAAATTGTATTGATCCATACATTTTTCAATAAGTTATTGCATAATAAAAAAAAAATGTAAAATATAAAATATAGTAATATAACACAAATATGTATGCTTTAATACCAACAGGTATTTTAAAATAAAATAAAATANATTTATATAATATTTATGAAAATCTGTACTCCCCTTGTCAGGTATTTTAAAATAAAATAAAATACAAAACCCAGAATTTTAACACAAAAATAGCATATTTTTGAATACGGTAGTCATTTTTACCATGAAGTCAAATCCAGAGGTCAAATTTTTTTTTTTCAAATTAACGTATATTACATAAGCTTTAATTTAAGATATATATAAATGTGTCAGTATTTCCGGAATACTTTCAAAAATTAAATTGAAAATGTCCTAGGGACAATACGCATGTTTAAAGTTTTGACTCCCCTTGTATAAAGACGNTTAAAGTTTTGACCCCCTTTGTTAAAGGGGTATGATCCGATTTACAAAAAAAGCGTGCCAGATGAAAGGGGTATATAAATATTTATTATAAAGAAATAATAATATTGATCCATACATTTTTCCAAAAGTTATATAAAATATAAATTAAATAAAATAACATATAAAATCGAGAATTTTTTCACGGAAATCGTACGATTTTCTTTAACTTTGATGTCCGTTTTCACCACGAAGACAAGTCCAGGGTCAAATTTTTTTTTTCAAATTAGAGTATGTTACATTAGCTTTAGTTTAAGATATATATAAAAGTGTCAGTTTTTCCGGAACATTTTCAAAAGATAAGTTGAAAAAGTTAATTTTTTGTAAAAATGTTACCATTTTAAAACCCTTCCTGGGTCTGTTAAAGGGCCAAATGTTCACAAAAATATATAAAATGATAGGTAAATATCTAAGGTATTTATAAAAAAAAAATTATATTGATTCGGTCATTTTTAAAAAAGTTACGGAAATTTAAATAAAAATATTGAAAAAATATCGAAAATTAGCGATTTTTAAATTTGTAATTTTTTTCGGGGATTTCTCCCGTTTACGGGGAACAAGGGATTTTTTTTCAAATTTTGAGGGTAGTGTCTTTGATTAGATACGATTTGTGATCTTTTGACATATTTTTCATCAAAATCGGTTCAGCGAGAGCTAAGATAAAACGTATTCAGACAAAAAAAAAAAAAAAACGCATCATATTAAAAAAATACCTTCTCAACTTCGCATCGATGCTAAAACGGATGTATTATATTGCATAAAAGTTGTACATAACTAAACGGTTTTTATAGTAATATTGAATCGAGTTTCATAAATAAATACCTCCAACAAAAAAAATGTATGACTTCAAATATCCATCAAAATTAAAATGGGTCATATTTACCTCCACACGACTTCTAACGTTATAATTTTTTTTTGGACTTTTTTTCAAAATATCGATTTATCGTAAATGTAATGTTATAATCGATATAATAATGTGGAATTTGAATTATATGAATCTGCCACCTACTGTGCAATTAAGTTTTAAAAATAAATAATCTATTTAGAATTTCTACTATTCGATGACACGGAACAAATAAGAACAAAACATGTAATAAATTCATCACGTCGCAATGTGGACACCTTTATTATCAGTAATCGATGTGCTACTAATTGTATATACTCGTATCATAATAATTAAATGTATTGTAATATTAATAATAAAAAAATTCAATTCAGAAAAATGATTACATAAATGTAGATACATATAAAACTAATAAATATAAACCATGTTTGAGCTCAAAGAAATACAAGAAAAATTAATTAAAATACATTTTGTAATAGTAAAAGCTTTTGTTTACCGTCATAAAAATAAGATTTTGCAGTTAAAATAAAGTTTATACAAACCAAAATTTTTTAATGAAATTTTGAAAATAAAATTTTTTTTTTCGCAATATAATTTTTAGAAATGCACATAATTTTGTAATTTATTTATTTTTTAATTTTCGTCCTTATTTTTACATCATATGGTAACAAATAATGTTTTTGAGTTAAAAAAAATGAACTTTTTTATACTTTTTTAGAAATGGGGTCTGATAGACCCCCACGGGACTATGAACGTTAAAAATAGTCACGCGCCTGTTAAATGGTTAATTCAAAAAAACTACTCTTAGATGATTTTAAGAAAACCCTTTATAAAGTCATTTAGCTAAGATAAAAAATAAAAATGATAATTTTATTTTTATCTAGATAAAAATCTAAATATTTAATTAGATTTTGATGGTAATTATTCTACCATGACTCATAGTAGAATTAATACTACCTCTACTATACATCGATGCTTAAATTAAATTAAATCATTAAATTTATTTAATGTTAAATATTTATTTAAAAGTAAATATCATAGAGATTTAATTATTATTTTTGCATTAATATATATATATTCGACATTTCGACATAAAACAAAATGGTACTCATAATTTTTAAACATTAAATTTTTATTTATATAATAAAATTATATGGTCCAGGGTTGATTTGTGAACTCGGGTGGGCTAGGATTGTTTTGTCTTCTAACTGTTCGAAAATTGTTGGGACAAATCCAAATATCAACATTTTTTCAACAGGATTAATATTTTGCATATTGTATCTAGAGATATTACATAGACCGTTGTTATTGCAACTGGGTTGGAATTCAAAAATTTTCACTGATATATGAGTAGATGTTAACAACGCAATTATGTCACATAACTTATTCTCATTGTTTTGGCACATGAGACTAGAACTCATATCTAAAACCATAAAATTTATTATTTAGTACATTTCAAGTTATATTTATGATTTCAAGTTTAGTGCTGATGTTTCGGTAACTATCGTTCTAAAAATGAACTCTGCAATGAGTTCGAAACGTCCGCACATAACTGAACACACATTAACATTAACACATTTACGCAAAATCAATTTTAGTAATAAAAAAATTATATTTAAATTAGTTTTATTAATTTCAGTTATTGAAAGGTTAGTCGAGGTACATTGAATGTAGTGTATTTAATTTGAGAATCTTTTTAAATTTTTTAATTTAGAATTTTAGCTTCGATGCGAAGCTGAGAAGGTATTAATTTTACAATGACATGTATTTTTCTATTTTTTTTTTTTGTGTCTGTTACCACTTTTTCTCAGCTCTCACCGAACCGANTTTTTTTTTTTGTGTCTGTGAACGCTCAATCTCAGCTCTCGCTGGACCGATTTTGATGAACGATATGTCAAAAGATCACAAATCGTATCTAGTCGAAGACATTACCCTCAAAAATTGAAAAAAATTCCCTCGTTCCCCGTAAATTGGGGAAACATCCGAAAAAATTACAAATTTAAAAATGGCTAATTTTCGAAATTTTTTCAATTTTTTTTACTAAAAACTACCCTAACTTTTTTAAAAATAAACATATCAATATAATTCTTTTTTTTATAGATGCATGATGTCATTACCTATCATTTGGTATATTTTTTTTATAAATCTGACTTTTTACCTGCCTACAGGGGGGGATTTAAAATGACAACTTTTTTACAAAAAAATAATTTTTTCAACATAACTTTTGAAAGTGTTCCGGAAGGTCTGACACTTTTATATATATCTTAAATTAAAGCTAAGGTAATATACTTTATTATGTAAAAAAAATTTTGTACTTTATTTTGTCTTCATGGTGAAAATGGCTACCAAATGCTATTATTGTGTGAAAATTCTCAATTTTATTTTTTACATTTTTAACTTTATAATGCTATAAAAATGTATTGATCAATATAATTTTTTTATGGGAAATACTATTTTTTAATAATCCCATTTTTCATTCGACATACTTTATCTTAATCAGGATATTAATGAGGAACTAGCAATTTATGAAGCTTTTGGAATAATCCACCAATTTTTTTAAAATTAAACACTATCTAAAGATTTGCATCGAAGTTTTTTTTTTATATTGATTTTAATCACTGTCAGATGTCATTATACTTGATCCAACTATGCCACGTCACCACTGTGCCGCGACTCCCCTGTGCTGGGTTTTTTATATATATATATTTTTAGTCAATTAAATAACAAAATAAAATATTTGATTGAAATAGTTCAATGGTCATGTATTTATAAACTATACGATTATCTATACTATTTCATTGAACGAAATTCTCAATCCTTACTTTACTCATTTATCTGGCGGTTATTTAGCTTGCTTTAAATATTTTTATTATTCTTTTACCAGGTTTAAATGNTTTATTTGGAGGTTATTTAGCTTGCTTTAAATATTTTTATTATTCTTTTATCATGTTTAAATGTACTCTTCAATAGAACAATTCGTCAAAGAAAATATGTTTTTTGTATTCTATTTTCTTTTATTATTAGAAAATGGTAAAAAATTTTCAAAAAAATATATATATATTTAGCTCAAATACTTTGTGAATTAAATTAAAAAACTTGGAAATACCACTAAATACTATAATTAACTTATAAACATTAATAGCTACAAAACTTACAAATTTTGTATGATAGATAATTTTTAAATATTTTTTGCATGATTTGCTTCCGGTACCAAACTTCTCCGTCATATTGCGCTAAAAAAAACTATTATAAATAAATGAATATAAAATATTTAAAATAAAATAATTAAATTTAGATTATCCATTTATTGTTGGATAATTGCACGATTTTGGCTCAAAGAGTTCTGTTGAATGTATTACTAAGATTCATTGTTTTAGAAGATTAATATCTAAAATAAAAAGGGAGCAAAACAAAAAAATATCTAGAATATATCTCGGAAAATAAATCACCATTACCATTAGTTTCAAAAATAAAATATTTCTTAGGTCTGAAAAACTAATTCAATATGATATTCCCCTTTTTAGGTTGATTTATTAAGCATACTACTGCATATTAGCAGTAGTATATTATTATTATTCCTAGAGACTGATTTTAGAATTAACTTTCGAAGGATAAATAAGAACCTATTATTATCATTTAACTGTTAAATGGATAATAGTATAAATAAAATTTTGACAGGTCAAAATATTAATATTTGAAGAATTAGAACTAGTAAGGAACGGGGGTGATGTTTAGCCAAGTTTTATTTTTACTATAATAAAATGATGTACTATTAAAAATAATAACAACCAAAGAGTAGTAATAGGATATATGATATCAGCAAGTGGACATTTTATTTAAACCATTCTCCATTAAATAGTAAAATAATAATAATTGGTTTCTATTTATCTTTCGAAAGTTACTTCTAAAATCTATCCTTAGGGAAAAAATTTTTCTCACTATAAACTTCATATTTATAATGGTTTATAAAAAGAAATATTAATTAATTATCATTTATTATCTTGGTCAATTTAAAAATTTAAAATTTATTCATACAAAAAAAAATGTATTTCATTATATAATCTTTGAATAATAAATAATGTAATTTCATGATTTTTATAAATTAATTAGCTTCAGTGTAGTGTAATTTTTAAAATATTAATAATTTTGAGTTTCAAAGGAGAAGCTTACTATTTTGAAATTTTAAGATAAATTGTCAATTATTTAGTAGGTAAAAATGTTAATAAACCACAATATATAATTCATATTTCAATATTGTTCAGCTATTTTAAAATCGTATTCAGTATACTAATTCTTTTTTTCAAATCTAGGAATGAAAATAGGTTATTATTTATGGTATAGTTTTTTGTATAATTTTAATTCTGTTGCCTCTAACTTAATAAAATAATATTATTTTGATTTTTATATAATTCTTTGAGATTTGCCAAATTAAAAATTAATGTCAGTTTTTATTTTGCATATTTACCATCTACTTTATAAGTTCTCTCTGAAAATTTTAAATATTTTATTCGTTAAATTTAAAACCATATCATATTACAATAACAAGATTATATATAAATCAGTATTGACTAACCTTTATTGGACAAATTAGCTAACAAAAAAATGTATAATAATTTAAAAAAAGATAATTAGTTAGGTAATTTTATGTCATTTTATTTTTTAAAACAAATATTTGTGATAGAAGTACAAATTCACTCAATTATAAATACATAGATGTATTTAAAATTTTTAAATTGTATGTTTTCCATCAAATATTAATAATTATGATCAAAAACTTAATTGCAAAATCACAGTAATCATTAAAAATTTTTTCTTCTTTCATATCGTATGCATCTAATTTCTCATCTGATTCTTTTATTACTTGATCATCTAAAAATATTTTTAATTTGATAAAATATTTGATTGGAACTTATAGTTTTCACCAAACACGCGTTACATTAAAATTTTTTTCAATAGCATCTCAGAGATTAATAAAATATTTTTTGACGTTATAATATAAAATAAAAACATTAATCATTAAAAAACATTATTGTAGTGTTATGATTAGGTTTGTGGTGGACATAATTGTTGAACATTTATAAAATTAAATTTATGTGATACGCAATATTTAAATTTTAATTGTAATTACCACTATCATTCCTCGTTAATTGATTGTATTCTATAAAGATAAATAATTCAGAATAAAACGGTGTTTAATTGTTTAAAATTACAACATTGGTGTGCAGGACAAATACGTGCTAACAATTTTGGGTCAGGGANGGACAAATACGTGCTAAGAATTTTGCGTCTGGGAATAACTTTATTGAAATGCCCATGTGATTATACCACAATATGTATTTCAATACAATTGGTGTCAACATTTTCAGATAAATATAAATAGCTGTGGCGAAATATCTCACAGGCACACCTTACTCAAAAGTAGGAATAGTATTTATAATAGCGATAATAATATAAAAAATTACCTTCTCTTAAAAAATAATGTACTATCGTATCTAAAACAAAATGAGTAGTTAAGTAAATGTATAATAAATTTCAAATTCATTATCAAATGCTATACACAATTTTTAAATTACTATAAAATTAGCAATGAAATTTTACATGACTTTTTTATCAAAAATTTTTAATTTTATAAAAAATCAATAGATTAATTTTACAATAACCAACATCAGTTTAAAGTTAAGTGAAGTTATCACATCTTAAGAGACATTTATTGTGTTCTTTACGAAAAATGTGTTTTTTTTATGGGATTCTCATTTTTTCCAAAGACTCATTATTGTGCTAAAATCAGGTACTTTATGAGAATAACAATTATTAGCAAATACCTTAGGACATACGAGTTTGCAACGTTATAAATCGTTGCATTTCACGGAACCCCCCATTTAAAATAATAAGTAATGGAAATAAATACATATATTTTTTTAGTGTCGTACTACTATATACGACAATAAAAAGAACAAATACTAAAATGTATATATATATATATACTATATACTAATACTGTGATATATAATATTATATAAAATACTTACCGTACGTATTATTATTGAGATAATCATCAAATGCTTCTACAGCTTTTCCTAAACGTAACAAATTTTTTAAAAGAGCATATTACAATATATTTAAGTATTACAATATAAACATATTCCTAGCTCAGCGTTGCTATGACATTCATATTTTCAAGTTCTTATAAGAAAAAAACTTTTTTTTTTAATGGGCTTAAAATAATTTATTGAGCTTCAAGAAAAGATTATTTTAACTATTTAATCTTTAAAAATAAAAATATTTTTATTATCTGTTGCCTTATCAAACAGAAATATAATAATTTTTGGTCCACCATTAATATTAATTTAATTATTTTTATTATTAGTATTCTATTATTATTTTATTTGATTTACCGTCAATTAAAATATCCCAAAGTAGTCGATCTGTAATGAATAATAATATTAACTATTATTAGTGTAATCAAATAAAAAATTTAAGTGAATTATCATTATGATATAATAAAAGTTAAATATACAGTTACGTATATTTTGTTTTGGTCTCAGAGTGGACAGCAGTGGCGGCTTGTGGTCTCAGAAGTGGTGAGGCAAACTTTTAATTTAGTAAATTTGAATAAAGAATATATCTATTTTTAAGATTATAGGTACACGTAGATAATAGCTGTTTTAATCGGTAACATGTTAATTCTTTTAAATGTTTATTAATTATAAGATGAAAAATTATAATCGTATAATACTTTTATACAGTGACTGATAACTGATGTGATAAACGTAATTCGTTTGTTGTTTTTTTGGGTAAGCATAGATTAAAAACAATAACGACATATTGTCGATTCCAATTAATTTATTTGTAAAATGTCGTTTTACATTTGGAACCACCTGGCACAAGATGGTTTTCATCGCTGAGGAAAATTGATATCAACCTCATTTTACCAAGTATTCACGGCTCTCCCCTACCAATCAATGTTAATAATCCAGTATAGCAACTGAATAAAAAAAAAACCCAGCACAGAGTGGTCGCGTCACAGTGGTGACGAGGCATTGATGGAACAATTATAGATGATATCTGACAGTGATTAAAATCACTATCATAAGAAACGCTTCGATGCAAATCTGTAGATCGTGTTTCATTTAGAGAAATTGGTGGATTATTCCAAAAGAAACATCAACTCTTATTTCTTTAATTATATCTTGATTAGTAGTTCTTTGATTTTAAAATATAATATAAGAATAAACACTAATTATAGATTTTAAATTTAGTATGAAATTGTGAGGCCATACTATGATGTATGGTTCATAGTGTTGGGCAGTTGATAAGAAAGTAGAGCAGAGAACAAGTGTTGCAGAGATGAGAATGCTTAATTAGATGAGTGGAGTGACTAGAGAAGATAGGATAAGGAACGACTAAATAAGAGGAAGTATAGGTGTTGCGACAATAGTGGATAAGATGACAGAAAATAGACATAGATTGTTTAGTCATGTTATGAGCAGAGGAGAATTGGAATCTGTAAGAACAAAAGAAATGAATTTTGAAGGAAGAGGTAGAGGAAGACCAAAAAAGAGATTGAGGGATGTTATTGAATGCGACATGAGGACAGCTGATGTGAGCGTAGAAGATGTGGGAAATCGTGTCAAGTGGAAGCTTAGGATAAGGGTGGCCGACCCCAAGTAGTTGGGATTAAGGCAAAGAAAAAGAAAACGATTACCAGAAATTTCGGTGGCAATTGACATAATATGATTGTTGTTTGGGAATGTACAATTTAGAGTTTAGTTGGGTTTAAACAATATAGCGTCAAATCAATTACCTACTCTATCGGTTGTATATTAATATACACTACACGTTAATGATACAATAAATAAATAAATTCATACATACACACATATGCATTTATAACATTGTGTCTAATGTAAGTATAATATGATAAAAAGTAACCGTAAATGAAAAAAATGGAAATTAAATTTTAGTAATCATATTAAATGTAATGTAATTCGAAAAATATTTGTTTAAATAAAAAAATATTAAACAATTTTTTTGTTTATAATTGTCTTTTAAACAACTTTTGTAGGAAACTTTTTTTTGTAAATTAAATATTTTTTGAAAAAATTAAAAAAGCTCATAATTTTGAATTTTTTTGAGGCTGTAAAAAAAAAGCTCAATTCCAATCTTGAGGACTATTAGTATGTCATTATACATATTTTAATTCAACTTTTAAAAAAACAAAATTTTTTCCGCAATTTTTCCTTTGTTGACTGGCCTAGATGTCAATTTTAAACTTGTAATTGAGCTAAAAGTTATGGTAATATATTCAATTTATTTTACTATAAACTTTCATAAANTAACTGGTCTAGATGTCAATTTCAAACATGTAATTGAGCTAAAAGTTATGGTAATATATTTAATTTTTTTTACTAAAAATTTTCATAAATTTTAACAGAAATTTTTCATCAACTTTAAAGAACCAAAAAAATAGGTTAAAAATGAAAATTTGGACTGATTATTTTTAACATATTAAAAATCAAATCAGTAATAAATTGAAAACAAATTTTTTTTTTCTTTTAATTATTATCTTACATGTAATTAGTAATAATATAAAAAATTAGAAGTGCTAAAAAAAGTCCAATTGGAGATTTGAAAAAACGCCAAAATTTGATTTAGAAAAGTATATTTTTGCTTCTAATGAAAGTTCCTTGTAGTCCAGTGCATTTATTTATCTATGCCATCTATGCCTCGTCCACACTTTGCCTCAACCCCACTGTGCTACCGTTTTTTTTGTGTCTGTATACGCTCAATCTCAGCTCTCACTAAACCGATTTTGATAAAAAATATTTCAATAGATCACAAATCGTATCTAGTTGAAGACATTACCTTAAAAATTTGAAAAAAAAATCCCTTGTTCCCCGTGAACGAGGGAAATCCCTCAAAAATTTCCAATTTCCTACTTTAGAAAAAAAAAAATTAGGTTAGGAATTTTTTCTGCTATTCGCCAAAATTACTTCTTCGTTGACTAGAATGAATTATTAAATAGAAAATTTTATGAGAATTAAAACAGTGTTATTTTTAAAATTAATATGCANAAATAGAAAATTTTATGAGAATTAAAACAGTGTTATTTTTAAAATTAATATGCAGTCAGAAAATTTTATAATTACTATTTACAGTATATTTATCAAAAAAATTCATTCTTTTTTTGCATTTTTATTGTAATAGAACACTTTAATAGAAATCATAGTAATTATTTCTCAGTAACTTTTGGTATTNCCGATTGAAGTTTACAGATTAGTTAATAATAATGATTTCATTTTCATTTGCCTGCCGACTTTCATCAGACAAACATTTGCCTTTGTACGCATCTATTGCTTTACGAATTACAGGTACCTATTCTTATAAATTATAATAATTTAACATATAATTTGTTTATATTTAAAATAATTATCTTTATGAATTATGATACACATTTTTGTACGGAAATTAATATTTATTAAGCTTGTTTATCAATTTAAATTGATATGGCGTATAAATCACTATCGTACTATTCTACTAAACGATTTCTACTAATAATTTTGTCATTGGACTCTCTTCGGTCTTATTAAAATGCATCGCGTTTACACTTTCATTATTATTTTGTCCCGTTAAATCGCAATAATAAATTATATACCTTAAGACCAATAAATTTATATAATAATATCCCTTCATTAGTTGCGCGATATTGTATATCCTTAGTTGTCGCGTGAATTACAAATGTATAATATTATTTATTAGTAAAATGAAGGTATTTAATGAGTAATGATTAAATTATTTAATTTAGGTACCTATCTTATATATAATAATAATTCAAGAATGAATAACTCTGACGTGGGTAACACTAAAAAGCGACACCGTTTATCGGGATCGGAGTATAAAAAAAGACGTGCAGCGGCGCAAGCTGAAATTGCCAAACAATCCGGCTTAATGCTTAAATTTTTTAAATCCGAACATGATGATACTGTTGAATCCAAAGTAAACAATGAAGTTGTAAGATCTGAAGTTACAGATTTTAATTCAAAAATGGACAATTCAAATGAAAATTTAAATTTGGATGTTGAAATTATTAAGGACCCTGCAAAGTGGCCTGTAATTAATGATAAAATGAAATTACTATTAGTCAAAAATAATCCCCTTCAAATAAATTTAAATTATTACCCATTAGATGATTCTAAAAGAAAGTTTTCTAACGCTCACTACTTTAAGACATTATCTAACGGAGAAAAGCTAAATAGGACCTGGCTTATTTATTCAGAGTCAAGTGACTCAGTATTTTGTTTTTGCTGCAAATTATTTAAAAAAGATTTATCTTCTCTCTCTAAGCAAGGTACCAGAGACTGGAAAAATATATCTCATATACTAATACGGCATGAAAACTCTCCAAATCATAAAATTGCGTATGAAGATTGGAAAATCCTTCAGACTCGAATGATGCAAGGAAAAACTATCGACGATGAAAATCAAGCTTTAATTCGAAAAGAAACAAAACACTGGAAAGCCGTAATGGAAAGAATTATATCTCTTATTCAAACTTTGGGAATGCAAAATTTAGCTTTACGAGGCAGTTCTGATAAATTATATGAATTCGACAATGGAAATTTTTTGAAATTAATTGAACTTCTGGGAAAATTTGACCCTATAATAAAAGAGCATATTAGTAGAATAACATCTCAAGACATACATACTCATTACCTCGGTAAAAATATTCAAAATGAAATAATCCAACTTCTAGATAACAAAATAAGACAAAAAATAATATCAGCAGTACAAAATTCGAAATACTATTCTATTATTTTGGACTGTACACCTGACGTTAGTCATAAAGAGCAGATGACAATGATTATAAGATTCGTAACAGCTACCGAAAAGAAAGAAAATGTTCCAGCAAAAGTTTCTATAAGTGAACATTTTTTAACATTTATTGAATTACATGATACTACTGGTTTAAATATGACTAATGTTTTACTTGAAACACTTAAAAAATATGGTATTTTACTTGATGACATGAGGGGACAAGGATATGATAACGGTGCCAATATGCGTGGTACACAAAATGGTGTCCAAGCAAGAGTTCGTCAACTTAACCGAAGAGCGTTCTATGTACCATGCAATGCTCATTCATTAAATTTAGTTTTAAGTGATTCTGCTAATTGTTGTCTTGATGCAGTTATATTTTTTAATATAATTCAAGAAGTCTTTGTTTTTTTCTCTGTATCGACTCATCGATGGAATGTCTTATTAAAACACATAAATAATCTAACTGTAAAACCCCTTAGTGCGACCCGCTGGGAAAGCAGATTAGATGCAGTACGAGCTATAAGATTTCAAGTCAAAGAAATATATTCAGCCCTTTTAGAAATATCTCAAGATAATTCGTTGGTAAATCCTTCTGGAGTAAAAAGTCGCGCCGAAGCAATTGGTATCATCAATAAGTTTTTAAGCTTTAAATTTTTGTGTTGCTTGGTAGTTTGGTACGATGTTTTATTTGAGATAAATATTACCAGTAAAATGTTACAATCAATATCGCTTGACGTTTCTGAAACAGTTAAACAATTAGATTCAACTAAACATTTTTTAATGAGATATCGTTCTGATGAAGGATTTGAAAATACATTGAAGTCTGCTAAACTACTAGCAAACGAGCTTGGAATTGAAGATTCATTTCCATCAATAGATCAAAGTAGAATTAGACGTACAAATACACAGTTTAATTATGAGTCATGTGATGATCCCATAATTGATTCCAAACAAAAATTCAAAGTAAACTTTTTCAATGCAATTTTAGATAGAGCTATACAATCAATTAACGAAAGATTTTTACAACTTTCTGAACATGTAAACTTATTTTCATTTCTTTATGACATTTCCAAAATAAAAAATAGCGATGAACTTATGACTCATTGTAAAGATCTACAACTAGCACTTGCATCAGATGACGGCTTAACTTCTGACATTGATGCAGTAGAATTATATAATGAAATAACAGCTCTGCAAAGACGGTTCAATGATACAGAAACTAATCCTCGAATTGTTTTGGAATATATTTGTGCAAATCAATTAGTTGAACTTTTTCCTAACACTTTTGTATCGTTAAGAATCCTTTTAACACTACCTGTGACGGCTGCCACTGGGGAAAGAAGTTTCTCTAAATTAAAAATTATTAAAAATTATTTACGATCTCAAATGTCACAGGATCGCTTAGTGGGCCTTGCAATGATTTCAATCGAGAAAGAATTAGCCTATAATATGGACATGGAAGAAGTTGTATCTGATTTTGCTAATGCAAAAGCAAGAAAAGTCAAGTTTTAATTTCTAATACCATGTTAATATTTATATTATGATTTAATTAACTTTTATTATATTACAAACTATTTTTAAATTGTTTCGTTTTATTTAAATTAGTAGAGATTTACTTATGTATAAATATATCAATCTAATCAATTGTTAACTTTATACAAATAAATATAATGAACTCAGAATTAACTATATTTTAGTAATGTTTATGTGAAAAAATATTTGATGTAGTATTTACATGTATAAGGGGCGGCAAAACTTAAGTTTGCCTAGGTGTGTAAAATCACTTGAGCCGGGCCTG
>NW_026099574.1:33168473-33212414 GCF_025091365.1 Daktulosphaira vitifoliae
TTAATACCTTCTCAGCTTCGCATCGAAGCTAAAATAAAAAAAAAAAAAATAAAAAAAAAAACACATCATAGTAAAATTAATACCTTCTCAGCTTCGCATCGAAGCTAAAATATAAAAATGCAACCTAATTTTCACTTTAAATCATTGTGGTTATAAAATCTTTATTAATGGTAAAAATTATGATAACTTCTTGTGCTAATATTATGGGCATCAACAAACTTATAAGATAAAACCATTTTTTTTAAACTTATTATTTGTTCAAGAAGTTATTAATCTTTGTAAATTTTAACATGAAAATTTATCAAAAAGTCCAACATTTTAGAAGTTTAATTTTGTTAAGTGATAACAATGGCTCTTACGTCACAAAGCTTTTTATATTGTACACTAGTTTGTAACGTCATACATTAATAATTTCTTAATTAAAAGAGACTCAGCTAAGTATCCTATAAGAGAATAAAAAGCTCAGCAGGTGAACAGAACGAAGTGTTTACTAAACCAGCATGTTGCATTTAAATAAATACTAACGTAGTATTAATGAAAATTAAAGAATTTTATTAATTGACCTTGAATACATTTTAGATTAAAAATCAGCTGATAAATTTAACCAAATGTTGGATGCATTGTGTCTGTTATCAATTTTGTAAGAAGATACTTCACCTTATTATGAAAATTTTAGTAATAAGTATTTTTTATATATTGTATATTGTACTGAATTATAACCAAAATATGTAGTATCGTGTACTTTAGCTAAAAAAAGAAAGGAAAAATGAATAACATTCAGTTTTTCTTTTGGTTGTTATTATATAAAAATTATTAGCTTATACATATTTAATATTAAAAGCAATCATAAAATTAATTATTATTTTTTGTTTAAGTAAAGTTTTTGTTATTCTTTAATAAATTTCTTACAAATACTGTAATTAAAAGAGCTATGGTTAGTTGACTATATTTTTATTAATCAATTATAGTGTTATAATTAAATTTATTATTCTTTACATACGATTAATATTAAATGTGTAAATTTACAGTAATATTATCACCGAACATATTTCGTGCTTATGTTAAGAAAATTGGCTAATGCAGTTTTATATAATTGTAGATAAATTAATTAAAACTATTATAGTTTATACCAGTTTTATTATGAGTCACTTCTTATTGAAATAAATTGTAAATAGATTGTGTAATGAATTGTTGTTATAGTTGATAGTTGGTAAATATTTTGTGAGTAAATTTTAATGATTACATTTTCATGATACAACGTCATACATTTTGAATACAATTTGATTTTTATTTCAGTTAAATAAAAAACAGTTGTAGAATGTTTATTTGGAAAAATGATAGCTATGGAGGTAATGGAATTATTTACAGCTTTAGAATCTAATCAAGCTCATGAAGTTGAAGATGTTAAACATAAATTTCATGAACAATTTAATAGTAGTGAGTTATTATTACAGTCAGATTAATTGTTATTAATAATTTCAAAAATCAAGTTTCATCAATTTTAACTTAAAGCAACCTACCTTTATAACTAAATAATATATCTTATAGCTCGGGAACCTTGGTTATTAAATGGAATGTATGATTACTTTATGTCTACTGGATCTCAACGTGCAGTTGAAGTGTTAGTAGCTATAAGGGAACCACATGACAAATATCTCTTTGACAGGTAAATTGTTGTGAAGTTATTAATCATTTTAGTTATTTAGTAAGTAATTTAATTTTTATATTTGAAGACTTGGAGATGGTTTACGTAGTTCTAGCCGCTTACAAGCACTCACATTACTAGGACATGTAGTGAAAAGACAACCAACATGGCTATTCAAAATAACTAATCATTCTTTAATTAAAGATTTAATAAGAATTTTAAAGGTAATTATATTTTAGTGAAATCAAAAAATAAAAATAAATAAAGATTTTTAATAAACTGAAATAAGTCTTCTTCTTCTAATATTTTAACTATTTTATTTATTATAAACATGAGAATTTTTACTTAGATTTTATGTATAATTAGATTAACTAAAATTTATTTAATCTAAATATAGTTAAAATGGTGCTTTTATATGTTTTAATTTTATTATTTGTTGTTAAAAAGATTGTTTGATTTGTTTAATTTTATTCCAAATTTTATGGAAGATATATTCCTTATATCTTTCATAAGATTTGGACTATTTTATTAAGGTCCTTACAAGTTTCTTTGTAAAGAGCTTAACCTTAAAAACCCATCTAATTTACTTATTTAAAACTTTTATACTGTAAAATAGAATTGTTCACTATTTAATCCACTGTAGTTTTCCATTTTCTCTCTTAAGTCATTATTAAAAAGGCCTAGTTTAATGAATTAAAATAGTCAGGGGTTAGTAAATGATAATAATTAGTCTAATCTTAATTAACCTTTAATAGGCTAAATATACCATCTTCCCATATTATAATATTTAATAGTTATTGTAAATAAAAAACACTGCTATTTATTTAATTTGCATAACAAATATTTATGTTTACTCATTAATAATATTAATTATTTATTATGTTTTAGTTACTAATTTGTATAACTTGTATATCGAACAGTGTATCAGTGATAATAAAGAAAATTTTTATCATTTAAATTTTCATTACCTACATAAAAGATACAGAGAATTATCGTCTTACAATATAGGACTTGTCTTTCCTTTTTATGGTCTTTTTTGCTTATAACTTTAAAATTTTGGAGTTTTTAAAATCCATTTTAAAGATCTAATAATAGTGGGTAAATTTTAATGGTTAGGGGGTGGTTTCACCATTATAAATATTATACTGTTAAGCTTAATCAATATTGTATAAAACAGTTTTTAATGAATGTTAACATGAATACATTCATTTTTAGTGAATATGAATGAGAAGGGATTCTTTTTGAAAAAAAAAAAATTTATGTCAAATGCAAATGCATTTACTTATATATTATGTTGAATTGAAAATATTTTTGAATATTGAAATGTAAAAAATGTATGTTAATATACTATATATGAATAAATTAATCATAAATAAAATACATTTTTCACTTATTTCAAATAGTACTTCCTACTTTATATTTAATAAGGTTACATTATACATTATTTTGTAAAAAATTTATGTCTGTAACAGGTTGAAAACGAAATAATTACAATAACTAGTGCGCTTCTTGTGCTTAATGTTTTGTTAACTGTTATTCCTGCATTAATTGCTTCAAGTTTATCTGATATTTTTGAAGGATTTAGGTATGTTTTATATTAGAACAATAGGAATATTTTTTTTAATTAAATGTTTTTTTAAAGTCGATTAGCAGCTTGGAATACATCACACAAACACCGAGCCCCTGAAATACACTTATTTCACCTTCAAATATCATTATATGTATTGTTTGTTCAATTATATAGCATGTATCCGTGCTCGTTTGTTTCATTTTTAAAGTTAGAATATAGTAAGAAGGATAACCATGTAGTTTTTAATCATACTATAAAAGTAAGAAAAAAAACTTATATTAATTTTATAAAATCATTACATTTAGGGTATAATAATTTATGTTTTTATTGCTTTAGCCTATGTTAGAAACAATGAGAATGCATCCCAGTTTAGTTGTAAGCTCCAAAGACTTAGAAACATCTACTGCTAGGTAATTAATATCTTGATAGTCAACAATTAATTAAACAATTTGCAATACAACTTAAAGATATTTTTAAAATAAATATTTATTTTATAGATGGAAAAAAATGGAACAGCATGATGTTGTTATGGAATGTACAAGATATACATTAATGGAAAATAGTGACAGAAATTATCAATCGTCTTCATCCTGGAATACTGCAGAAACAAAATTTTCATCTGCTCTTGGTATTTTTATTTTTGTTTTAAATTATATCGCTTCATTATAATTTAATTAAATTTAATATTATAAAATGTAAATCCTATATAAAATTAAACAAAATTATTTGCATGTCAAGTGTTTAAAGTAAAATTTTATTTAGAAAGTATAAAAAGGTATAACTTAAGCAAATTTAGTAAAAATATTTATCATATAAAATTTCAATACAGACGTTTTATAATACTATTTAAATGATTCAAGTATTTTATTGAATTAAGTTGAGAATAAATTTAGAACTCTTATTTTTTTCGTATAATTTTAGAAGTTTTTTATTGAAAGTTTTATTTATAACATTTTTTTTATACTAATATCTCCAATTAGTGTATTGCTTAGATAATACATTAAAATTAAAGATATTTACTTACAAAAAATTTTTGATTGAATAATTAATGTTTAGTAGCATCATGCATTTTTGAAAATTTTTAAAGTAAAATTTATAAATATCTATATCATGCTTAATGACTTTTTTTTTTGGAAAAAAATTTTTAGTTAATTTCTCATGTCCAACAATATTGTTATATGAATATATATTAACAAGTATTATTAAAAAATTTTCGGAATTGTAGAATATTCAAATATAGTATAATAATTTCTCATCTCATTTTTTAGTATAACTCTTATAAATGAAATATAAAAAATATTGTTAATAAAAAAGTATCACCAAAATTGTGTTATTATAATTTTTAGAAGTGTTGAAATCAAGTATCAGAGCAGCTGGGAATATTCTCAGTCCAAATATAAATAAAGATAAAGAAATAGACTTATGGAGTCCAATGTTGCATTGTGGTGAATTTCATTGTGATTCTGTTCAATCTATTCCTACAACTCCTAATTTACAGGTAAAACATAGGATTAAAATATATCCGTTTTTATTACTTCTTGTTTCAATTTTTTAGAACTATTACACAGCTACATTATTGAATCAAAATGAAAATTCTCCACCTGAAGCAGCAATAGAAGCTACTCCTGAAAGTACTCCAATCAGGGTAAATAGATTTTCTAATTTGTTTCTTTTTTTTTTCTTTTGACTGCTAATTGTACTGTGCAATTATGTGTATTTGCTTCTTTACTTGTTTATTTTTTGCACAATAGAAAATTGTATATATGGCTGTATACCATTATGTAATATATTTGTTTAAATAAAAAATCTTTTTACTTTAATTTTTGCTATTTTGCTATTTGATATTATATAAGTTATAATATACACAGTAATTCAGTCTCTAAATTAGTTTTGCATTTGTAAACTTCTATTGTATTTTAAATAATTGGTTAATTTTTTGTTTCTAAATTTCTATTCTTAAAAAAATAAACAGTAAATTGGACAGTAATATTTTGAGTTACAGACATTTGAATGCTAAAAGTAGTATTGTGATGTACCTTCTAGTATAATTCAATTTTCACTTAAATATTAGCATAAAAAATTATTAAAAAATAAAAATAAATGACTTTGAGAAATTAATAGAAGATCAAAAATTCAAAAATGATTGTTCGTTGATTGTTATATCAAACTGAATCACCCGTTTATAAAACATTTTTTTTCCATGCTAATATTATTAGATACATTTTTTATTTTTTTTATTATATTTAAATAATTTATTTAAGTTGTATAAAAACATAAATTTTTTGTACTTGACAATCATGCTATTTTCATTTAATCTTTTCTGCTATACTTAGTATAATTTTTTTTTTACTTTAATAAGAGAATTAATGTTATGTAGGGTAATAAATGTTATAAATAAATTTTATGTTTATTTATGAAATGTGTTATCTTGTTCAAACTATGTAATAAGTAATATATTAAAAATATTTAAAGTCTAAAAAAAAATATATGTATTAAACATCATCTTAATTTTAAAACTTTTGAATTTTTAATGTTTAAATTTTCAAGCTCATTTGTGTAATTATTTAATAAATTTCCAAACGTATTTATAATATATGAATAATCTTGGTTTTTTTAGCTCTTTATTCGACTTAATTTTAGTAGTTTTTTATTAATATGTACTTCTACTTTAAACAATTACTTATTGTTACTTATTATATTGCAATGGATGTTTATATTGCACAAAACCTTTTTAAATTTCTTTAATTAACATAATGAAAACTTAAATAAGAAATTGAATATTCAAGATTAATATATTACAGCTTTATATGTAAATAATTAACTTTAATGTTCATCTAATTTTATTCGTTCGGTGGAAGTTAATCTTCATAAATTTTCAACTATCGCTTTATTAGTATCACTTTCTGAATTTATTTTGACCTATATCCTACAATGTTAAAAGGATGCTAAATATCAACAATCCAGAGTGCCACCCATAAATTCTACTGTAGTCAGAGCATTGAATTCATTTGGTCTAGAAAACTTGTCTAGACGTAATTCATTGACATCAAATTCGCAACCTAATTCACCATTGAGAAAAGAAGGGTTTGTTTTTCCTTCAGAAGGAATCCAATCACAAGCACTTGTCCGTAGAATGGACAGAATGTTAATGGAACGTAATCAGGTAGAAATTGGCCTACATATCAAACAAACTTATGTTTGTTAAAAGCATCTTGAAGTAAAAGTGTTGAATAATTTTTAATTTTTTTTTTGACAACTTCAGTGTATATATCGGTTTTTAATTGAAATCAATATTAATTGCTTTTTAATTTAATTTTTAACTTAGATAAAACCAGATACTTTTATATTCACATGTGTACTGTTATTGACATTATTTTAGATAACAGAAACAAATAAAGAAGAAAATATACGTTCTGAAGCAAAACCCATTGCAAATCCCTTACAATTAATGTCTAGTTCAGATATTATGCAGGTATCACAATTAGATTTATTGATTTGTTAATTAAGTGTCTTAATTCCAACTCTTACTTGTTAGGTACATAGCTTATTTAGACTTAGCTAATGGTCTAACATTTACTAACAAAAATTGTATTTATTTTACATTTTTTATATATTTTAAGTATTTTTATAAATATAATTTTCTAGTACATAGTTTGTCGTTTATTTGAGTTTAATATATTTTGTTCTCTTTAGAATAGAGATGAGGATTTAATTGAATGTGATCAACAAAGTAATGGATCACCCTGCCAGACTCATGAAGGTGGTTTGCATATGCCTGATTCTGCTTCATTTAAAGAATTTATCATTAGTGTAAGAACACGGCGCCGTTATTATAGTCAATGTACACCTGAAAAAACAATGGGCTTTATTGGTATATTTAAAATTTTCATTTTAGTGTAACTTTGTCTACTATTTTTTTTAAATTAAAAATTAATAGAATTCAATCTTATTTTAGGTCCAAGTACTGGAAGTAGTCCTAGAGAAGGTACTGATTTTTCAATAATAAGTGTAAGAAGAGCTAACTCATGTCCAGAAATTAAAAAAACAAATGGAAATAATATGTCTAATGGTACCACACCTTTACAAGAAGAAAGTGAAGATGACCATGGTGATAGTAGAAATATTAGTAATGGTCATTCGTGTATATCGTCAGTAAGAAACACCTTTAAGTTACATTTTTGAGTCTGTGGTTTTTTTCTTCAAAAATTTGATGTCATAAAAATGTTATTTTGTGATTATTGATAAAATATTACGTACAAGTGTTTTTTTTTATTATTTGCTCTATGAAAAGTCAATTTTATCATGAAGGAATTTTTATCGCACTTAAAATACATTAATTTGCATTAGTCACTATTAACCATAAATACAAAATGATCAGTTTATTATAAACGACTACTTATAAAATAAATACAATAATGAAAAAAACCATATTTAATTAAAAAATTTTTTTTAATAAAGAAAATGATAAGTCAATAACTTTTGGATTAGTAATTCAGATGTTATGATGATTTTAAAATCTAGATCAGATGAGAGGTGCAGGTACGACTATATCATTCAATATTTCTCGACCTTACTACTTTCGTCCAAATATGAAAATGTTAATAAATTCCAAAATTTTGGTCCAAAAGTTAATATTGATCAGTTATTTTCTTAATTAGATCATTTCCTATTTTATAAACAAGTTAAATATCTATATTAATATTAAAAAATTAAAGTTGACAACTCTATTAGTTATAAGGAATGATATTAAAAGTAATTACCAGCTGCAATACCGGATTTAGAGGTGTGGAGGCTCCCTGGTCCCAAATTATTTTCCAAATAAAATGAACAATTTTTTTCCGTCGAATTTTCCAATAAATAATTTATTGTGAACAAATATAGATCTATGAATTCTGTTAATATTTAATATAATCATGTTTGTACAAAGTACTGTAGGTAAAGATAAAATGCGAAAAACATTACAAAAGAAAATTTGTTTAATAGTGTTTACTATTTTGAATTTGAATTTTTTTTTGAATTCTCTATTGTAGGGACCCCTCTTTTGTGGAGGCTTTGGGGCTGTAGCCCCAGTTGCCCTCTCTTAAATCTAGGCCTGACTAGCTGAATAATCAAGAAATACTTGTAACTAATAAAACCAAATTTCTTTTTACTATACTGTATTTATTTTAGGAAGAAATGAGTGGTTTATGATAAATCACTCTGTATGGTTTATTTCTATTGAGCAATCAATAAATTTAATATATAGTGAAATTTTGATTAACTGTCACTGTCACGATCATGACTGTGATGATTAACAGATAGAATTTTCCACTATTTTTAAACAATTTATATATAGTTGTTGCATTGCTTACACCATAATTAGTTAGCTGTGCTCGTGAGGATCACATTCTTTTTTTATGACAAATAACAGAAACTGATGGACAAATGAGTGTCAGTTAATCAAAGTTCAACTGTACTAGTTTTGCAAAATACCCAGAAAAATTATACTTTTTTCTAAAATTATTAAAATAAAATTTATTTATTAGAAAAATACTAAAAAAGAAAATCAAGTAACCAAAAGATTGACAGTATCTACTCAAACGGAACATATTTTACCATATGAACATTTATTTTACTGTTTGTTTCCTGCTTATAATGATTCACAAAATAGTAATATTTTAAAATAATGTGACCAATTTAATATATAATTGTTTTAATTTGACTTATTATTTAGGTAATAAAAATAAATCATATACTAATTTTCGAGAAGATGAATCTTTGTGTTTAGTTGAAAAGTATGTAAGGACATCAGCTATTGTTCTAAATCATCGACATACTGCAGCATCTTGTGAGGATGTTAAATTATTACAAGACCAAGTATCTCTTTTAACGTTGCAGTTACAATTTGAACGCAACCGAAGAGAAGTTCATGCAGAACGTAATCGTAGGCTATTAGGCAAATCACGTACAAGTCGGGCACTTGATGAGCACAACTCTGCTTTGGTAAATTTTAATTGAGGTACCCAAAACTGAAGGAATCAAAGTAACAAAAAATTGATTTTGATATGATTAAGTTTGAGAATTTTATTTTCTTAACACATTAACCGACAGTTACAGAGTTTATCAAATTTTCTTTAATATATGGTACAGTTGAATATATTACTGCAATAGCTGTAATACTATAACATGAATTTTTTCATACTACAATAACAGTAATATCACTACAATAGTAATAACTCTACATCAAAATATATTATTGCTACAGCAGTAGTGTCTATCAATGTGTTAAAATAATTTATTTAATGTAATGATAGTAAATACTACATTATTTAAAAAAGAAGTAATAAGAATTTTAGTCCTCACAAATAATGATAATTTTTCTTTTTAATAGTAATGTTATAAATTTAGATTTTGGCATCTAATCGAACTTTCAATTTTATAATGAACTAAATTAAATAATACAAATATTTATTTGAATCAAACATTAATTTTAACCATTTTCAAAAAAACATTTTTTATATCATTCAACAAATTTTACGTGTTGTATGATTACACTAGTTCAATTTCCATACTAATTTACAAGGAAAAAGTTTGTTTGATTATTTTCAGTCTTTATTTTTACATTTCAAACATAACTACTTTATGTATTTATTTAATTTTTTCCAAAATGTAACTTTGACCTTTTCAGCTTTCGGTGCCTCAACTTTATTGATTAATTGTAATTTTAATATAAAAAAATAACTATTTGGTTTTTAGAAAGACCAAGTTATAATGCTAGAAACTGAATTCAAAAGTATAACTTCTGAACTTGAAAAACTAAGACAATTAACAAGAAATCAAATTAATGAACTAAAAGAAAATGTATCACATTTACAAACTGAGGTAAGTAAACTTAATTAAATATTTAAGTATTTAACAATATAGTGAAAAAAATTGTTTGTAGTGCTCCAAATATCAAGAAGAAACAAAAGCTGCAAATAAAAATTGTCAAGAATTAGAACAACTTTATAATCAAGAGAGAATGAAGACTTTTGAAGTTACTAAAGTTAGTAAAAGATAAACTATCAATTTTATAACATTCACATGTATTGCCTAAAGTACTTACTATTATAATAATAATTATAATTTAACTTTTTAGCAATTATCTGAAACTAAAGGAGAATTGTTTAATACTTTGAGTGAATTAAGTATAGTTCAAGCTGCTGCTGATATAAGTAAAGAGTTAAAAAACACTGTGACAAATTTACAAAGAGAGCTAGTCATTAGTGGAGAAATGCAGTCTCGACAACGTGATATTGTTACTCATGTTAATGCTCTTAAATATGATGCTACTAATGTTATGTTAAGCCAAGAATCATATAAGCACCATACGCGTGGTAAATTACATTTTTTAATTATAATTTTTTTTTTGTTATTTAAGTTATACTTACTTTATAGAACTTCAAGATATGGTCCATAAAAAAACTGCTGAATTAGAAGCAACAAATTCCCGAATAGCAGAACTTGAATTGAGGTTAAAAATTAAAGATGCAAGTTTACAAAATGAAAAAAGAGAAATAGAACGGGTAAAAGAACATTATAGCAAACAAATCGCAGAGTTAGAAGAAGAATGTAGAATTTTAAAAGAAATGCAATGTAGATATCATCAGAACGAGTTAGAAGAATTAAGTAAAAGGGAGTGTTTAACTGATATTCCAAAATTTAATACTGACATTAAATTAGTCAACACTAATTCTCCAATAAGTAGTCAAGGAGCTGAATTTAGACTAAATATGATGTTAGCTAAAAATGATGAAGAAAGTGATGAAAATCATGATGTTACTCTACCTATGTAATTCTTTTAAGTCATTATGAGTGATAGTTTTTAAGGAGTAGTAATTTAACTTATATAAATATTCTAATTTATTGTAAACTTATAAAATTCCTAATCAATTTGAGTGACTTTATTGTTGGTTTTCAGATAATATATTATATGATCTCAAAAATACTCAACAAATAATTATTGACGTTCAATTAGGTGGAATAGTTATATTAACAGTGTACAATGTTATTTCAATGAAGTTTTTTTCATCTATAGTTTATAATGATTAAATAGATATTAAAATTGGCTAAAGTTAAATACATGTAGTAATTTTGTGAGTTCAAAAGTGTCTATTTTTATTTATTTTCATCTACAATATTTGTTTTAAAAATTGTTAAAATTTTTTTTTTTAATTAGAAAAATTGTTACTATGTTTTTATGATTCATATGTTAAATCTTGATACCATTCATTTTGCAATTTTGTAATTTTTTCATGTTATTTATATAAGAGAACAATTTAAACCGTAAAATGTCATTAAATTACTTATTCAACTTAATAAACTTTCCTTACTTATTAATTATTTTGTTTTCCTTTTTGATATAATCTCAATCAACAAAAAAAGGTTTAATTATACAAAATGAAGTTTTGTCAAGCTGTCATGAGAATATCATTCTGTAACCCCTAAAGATATGCCAGACACCCCATTTGGAATCTAATTTCATAATAATACAAAGTTTACTCTGGTATTTCATACATAATTATACATTATGGCGTAACATTCACTTTTTTTTGGTCTATTATGTTTTGTATTGATGACCTATTATTAGTCTATAAAATTAGATGTATGGTTAAAAATTAGTTAATTTGATTGTTTAAAATCATAATTTATAAATTAATATTAATGTCGTATTGTTATTTTCTTTGTTACTTAAAGTATAGTATCTAGTATACTAATCTTTAAATACTTTTTAACCATTCCAAAAAGTCAATTTTTTCTAAATATGTAAAATAAATTAGAGTTATGAATCGTAAAAAAAAAAATACGAACAAAATAGTTAAAAATTAAAACTATTTAAAAAGCTTTAAATATGTAAATTAAAATAAATATTCTTATTTAAATTCAAGGTTTTAAAAATAAATAGGTTACAATGAAATAACTGGTTTTATAGGTTCTATTTCAATCCCTGGTTTTAAGTAAATATCTCACCACAACTTAAAAATTTCTAGATACGTAATCTAATAAATAAAAACTATCTTCTCAAAGTAAATGACAGCATAATTGAAATAACGCTAATAACCATAGATTTTTTAGAGATTACTTTTGTGGGAATAATCACTTGCCATTTTTTTTTATTGATTAAATTCTGTTAACACGGTTATTAGTGTAACATACCACCTAGATCGTCATGCGTTAACTAAATTCCTTTGATTATTGTGTTGATTTAGTTGAACGGTAGTGGCGGGAAATTAAAAAAAATAATATAATTATATAAAACTAATAAACTATTTACTAATTAAATTAATTGCAACACGTTGTACTATGATATTAAGCAAAAAAAAAAGAATGGGGTGAGATTTCATATATTTCTAATTTCTTAGATCTAGTTGACTTAATGTCATGAGGTGTCAAATTATTGAAGTAACTGAATCCCAGGGATTTAGGTGTCTGTTTATTGGTTATTAGAGACTTCAATTTACTATAATATCCATCTTGATATTTTAGGGGAAACAAAGTTGTAACTAATAGATGATTAGATTAAAATATCTAAATTACTGTTAGTATAAATATATTAATATTTTTTATATCGGTATTGTTATATTTGGTGTTAATATTTCCACTCATTATAATGTTCTAATCGTTCAATTTTATCCCACCAGCTCAGTAGAATTAGATATGTTTCTAAGATTGTATTGAAAGGGTTACGTCACTTTTTAGGACCACTGTTTACAAATTATATCCCGTCACATGTAGTAGGCAGTACGTTTTGCTGTAACTAAGAGACGAACGTGCACTTCTATCGTTTTCATCGGTACTCGCGATGGTATGTACAATAATTTTTGTTTTTATTAATTTCAAATTAAAATAGTTTTTCTATACCATTATATAAATTATATATAGAAAATTGGTTACTATGAAAAAATAAAAACAAATAAATAATAATAATAAAATGTATTAAATATCTATTGACTAATAAGTATTTCTTCTTGTATTGTGATAAAATTAAAGCAATAAGCTATCAAAATATTAAAATTGAATGATCAAATACTAAAGCTTAAAGTATTATAAAAACTATTTAATTTAATTTATATGGTGGTTATAAATTCTCTTTGTTTAGGAAAAAAACATTGTAAAATTGTTAATTTTTTTGTAATAATTCATTATGAAAATATTTAATTGATTCTTAAAATAATTATATTTTCTTTTTAATATTCTAAAATTATGATATATATTGCTTTAAAATAATTAATTCTAATTCCTATTTATCTTGATTGTTGATCTTTATGTGTAAAAGGGCTTTACAATTTTATCGTAATTGATAAGTTAAAATATTTTAAAATATGCCAAAAACCTTGCTGCTCAAACAATATTTTTTATTTATTTTTACATTAATAATATTTTTCATATTCGAAATGTTTTTCTATTTATAACGATCTTATCATACTATATTATTTTCGAATTGATGTATTTTAATATAGCACCCTTATTTTAACTTCCTTTTAAAAGGTTAACTTTTTAATTTTAAGGACCATAACCCCTAATCATTCATGACGTATACAGGGTGTTCAGTAAGTCAAGAAACGGGTTTCTATTGTTCTCATTGTTTGTAACTGTATAGTTTTACCTTATTATACATAAAAAATGAATCAATTAATTAACTATGAAAAATGTTTGAATATCTATTTCGATACAGACAAAAGTCTGTGGTTAAATTGTATATGACAATTAAAAAAATATTAAATAGGTACTATTGATTTTTAATGTATACACTTTTGGAATAATTTTTTATTACAGAGTAATGCTACAATTTCCTGGAAAAAAATTATAGTTATGAAATAAATAGAAATTTCTACAAATTTCAATTTTTAAAATCATCTTATCATATTTGCTATAAAATTTTATCTTGGATTTAATTACAAATTAGTGGCATTAGTGTTTTTATTATAAGGAAGTGAGGGCTGTACCGGAAATAATGATTGTCGTAATTCAATAACCTGATCAAGTTTCTTTAGGTCATTTTGACCTGTTTGAGTGTTAGTATTATGTACCTTATGCAACGGATGTGATTGTAATGAGCACCCAACTGGTTTCTTACGCGTTCGTTGACCACTTTCTCTCGGAAATCATACTTTATTATGCTCCACTAAATCATCTTGGTGTAATTTTATTAATGTAGTTTAAATAGTAACGCTGAAGTGTATTTTGTTTGTGTTCGAGGTAAACATTAAATACATGATAATAGTTTTTATCAATAAATTTAATTTTTTTTAATAAATAAGCAATTTAAATTATCACTGTGTTTCAAATTTTATTATACTTAGTTTTATTAAAATTCAATTTAAGGAATAAAAGGTAAGTTCTAATTAAATCGTTTACAATGGTTAAATTATATTCAAAATTATAATTTAATTATATTATAAGATGAACTATTAAATCCATTTAAATCAAATTACCACAATACTTAGTTTTTTTTTATTTGTTTATAAAGATAATTAAAAATTTAATTTTTTTAAAACTGCTTATTGAATTTTAAATCTCAATTTGTCGCATCAATTAATACAACAAATCTTGTTTTTATTAAAATGCAATAGACACAATACTTTGAAATAATTTTTGATGAATTTAAATTTAAAATCATATGAATATATGATTTCAAATAAAAGGATATTGGTTTTATTAGGTAAAATTGTTCAATATAATTGTCAGACAATCCGCTGATTTTGTAAAAGATTTGAATTTCTGTCAATTCATATTTAAACAATCTACTAGGGAGGAATTCATATTTTTTAACTACCAAAGGTATAAAAGGTATCAGGAGTGGAACCCCCCCCCTCCCGATAGAAAATAGATAGTTTATTTTTAAGCATTGCCTATATTAAGTCAAGATGTGTCAATTCGTTTTATTAAAAAAATCATCTTGTCCCTAGTATGGAGTAAGATAACGAATTAGATTTTTTTTTTAAGTTAATTAATCATGTTTTAAATAATAAATATAATAACTGATATTAAATATCAGATTTTCTACCAATTGATCTCAATATATCAAGTAATATTTCTACCAAGTTCCAATTTATTGTGGTGATTACCTTCTTTAGGAGATTCAACTAAAGCTTAAAGATATCAACTTGCTCCACCATCCTTATATTTACGAATGAATTATCCAGGCTGTGACGATTCATTACTGTAATTACAAATTATGTACCTTAGACAATTGTTATAGGCAATAACTTAAATGTTGTTTAACAGTAGGATGATGTAATGAGTTATTTATGGTTTATTTGGACATGCAACAACATCTGGAGAGACTTAAATTTAACTAGACATGCCTACTATGATTTTCATATGATATTTTATTCACAGTGTATTTTAGTAAAAGGAAAATAATAAAACTAGTTATTATTCAATAAAATCATATACTTTCGCTTTTATATTTTTTTTATTCACTTTTATTATACTATAATTAAGAGTTGTTATGAAAATACGTCATTTATTTTTACTGAAAAAATATCTGTTTAACGGAAGTTTTCAGTCATTTTTTTTTTTGGTATATTAATAATGGTTTTTAATGAGGTAATAAAATATATTGTATAAAATTTTGTATTTAATTGTATTAAGAGTTTAAATAGTATGAAGTTGATTATGAATTGATTATAGAATTATACTGAGCAATTATCAGCTTAAAGATTTTTTATGAATTCTAGTAAGCACGAAATATTAAAGTTTAATATAATTTATTATTCTTAAAAAATTTCAAGGTAAAAAAAAGTTTTGAAATTAATTAGTGCTATAAATGCTAAGAGAAAAATTACCATTCCGTTTATTTAAAAAACGTTTAAGTGATCACTCTTTTATCAGTTTTAGAAATACACGAATGAGAATATACGAGTGTTCAATAAGTACTTTTATATTCGACCTTAACATAGAGATGGGTTGGCAAATATAATTCAATACTTAATGACGTCACTCACGTCTTAAGTATGTGACATGCATGAATATGTTTGAATTTCTTGGACACTGAGATGTTATACTTGAGTGAATAGAAAATAAATAATAACATTTCCACAGTTGACCGAATAACAACATGAAGTTTTTATATATTGCTTTTATCAATCAATACCTAATATATTACACATTTAGTGGTCTTTATCGGTGCAATCAAATTTCATTGACAATTAAAATAGTACTGATGTTTCTTAATTAAAATTATATAAAGCGCGATGTTATTATTTTTAATTACTACATTCGAGAATTGTGATAGTTATTATTGTATGAAAGATTAGATTATATTTTAAATGTATTAATAGTTAATGAATTTTCAATTCTAAAGATTTTTAAACCTCAATTAAACCATGTAAGTTTAATATTTGAAGTAATACTATATTATTACAAGAAAAAAAAAACTATGAAGTTAACCCATCCGAAAATTATGATTAATATTGCAACAAAATAATTATAATATTAAGAGAGCTATTAATTTAGTCGAACTAACTATAAAAAATAGTTAATTTTTTTATTTAGTAATTCCAAAAAGATATTATAGTTGGGTCTACTTAATAAGTTATTTCTTCAAACTATGTGATTATTTTGTCCAGGACAACAAAATGTTATGAATAACATTCAAAACGGTAAATAAACTATGTGAATTGTGTCGAACCCTTTCAACGTTCAAAATAAAAATGATGTAACATTTAAATATTGAATAATGTTTAACCAAATTTTAAGATAGCGTTATAATATTTTTAAACGTTAAAAAGAAAATATTTATAATGTGACCCGAATTTTTATTATTTAATAATAACTGAAAAATATTTTATTCTGTATATTGTATATTAGAAATATTTTTAACTATACTATTACTTCTTAATGTTCAATATCATTAAAATAGAAAAAAATAATTATTGATAAAACAAACTGAAAAATATATCCAGCGTTAAGACAAAGAATAGATAGATTTATTATTAATATCATTGGGATATCCTTGAAAATGAAAGAAGTTGAATTGATATAACCTCATGTGTTGATTCAAAGCGTATAGCGTATCACCGGTTATATTTACGTAATATTAGAAACGATAAATAACTATTATCATATAGACATAAAGGATACTAGAAATCATTACACAAAAATTACACCACTAGTAATTTCTTCAAATATTTAATAACTATTTGCTTATTGTCGATGTATCGAAATCGCGAAAACGGTCCGTTTTTTATTCTTTTATTGCATAGTAAAGCATAGTAATGCTTGGAAGTCTAAAATCTACTTTTATATATCTTATTATGACCTATGATTTTTTTTGACAAATTTCGATTAAAAAGTTCATTTAAATGGGGCCTAGTGTTAATATGACTAGTACTAATTAGGCAGAAATTCTAAAAATAAAAAAAAATTAAAAGTTTAAATCTTTCCTTAATTTTTTTAAATTCAACTCCTAGACATATAACTATTTGACAAGCTTTTTTGCGTTTCGTAACATAGAGTTGTACATTTTTTAAAATTCTAATAGTTCAAACTATTGCGTGTTAATTTATATTTCAAGAACCTAAGGAGTTTCGTGCCATTACTCCAGAGATTCAAGGCTATTTTATTGTCAAATATTTATATAATAATAAAGTTTTTTGCAATTGAAATTTTAATAGGGACATTGAGAGTTTTTAATAAGTTAGCACTTATCTAATATTATTTTAATGAATAGGAAGTACGAGTTATTTTTTTCCAAATAAAAAAGTACTTATAGCCATTCTGTATGTACATACATTTTACATTCAAACATCAATTTATCATTACACTTACTTAATAAAACATTACTGTAAAAAAGTATTTGTCACTTAGATAACATTTATATCCTAGAAATAATAAAACTATTTAGTAAATGCCAAAATAATATTATTATTTAACTACGGGTAGTAGTTAAATATACTTGTATTTTTTTCTATTTTATATATTTATTGATTACAGGTGATGAGTTAACTCAGCACACAAATTACCATAAGAATGGAACTTACCATGGCACAAAGTGATAAAAATGGAGGTGATAGACCCACAGCCATTATGGTCAGAGGGGCATATAAAAGATATAATCCTTATAGCGTTGTTCTCAGAGGACTAAACATGACTGTACCCGAGGGTACAATGTAAGTAAAAAACATTAGAAACTTAAGTTAATCTAAGTAAACTAAAAACTATAAAAGGTTTTGAGCGCAGTAATAAACAAATACTTATAAATTTTTGAAAATGTTTTGGAACATCTAGAAAAATTAACTCAAATTAAATTTAATCAAATTAAAGCATTTGAAACGGTCTATATAATTATAAAAAGAACAAATCAGCATTATACTATGTAAAATCAGCTGCCAAAAGGTAAAAATACATACTTTTTTTCTTAAAAAAAATGTTTTCTTTTCAATTTTTGACATTGTTGTAAAACGTATGGGAACTTAAAATTTATATCAAATTAATGATTTGGAATTAAGGCGTTTTACATTGTAGAGGTATAAGTGACATTCATAAAAAATTTAGTTATCTATATAATTGAATTTAAAGTTAATAGTTATATTTAGTAAAAAGAAAAGAATAGAGAATTTTTTGATTTTATAAAGATATCCCTTTCATTGTTTAAATATCATGATTCTTATGGGTATACTTTAGAAAGATATTTTTGATAGTCAAAAAAGAATAAATCATACTGTATTTTTTTCATAATGTTATATCATTATTTAACTACTTCTATACATATAGAGAAAGGTGAAACATCTCTCTAAACGGCAACATCATGGTCGTTGACGCAATGATAGCAGTATAATATTGCTTATGCATTTTATGTATGCGTTAATTTTTATTAAATATTATATAAACTTTCTATGATTTACAATATACTTAAAATATTGTTTGTACTAAAAGTCTCCAACACGTTCAAATTAGAAAATTAAAAGCATTCTAAAAATTTAAAGTATACTTGGATATTTTTAAGGAAATAATTAATATTTAATTATTAATTATAACTATTAAAAAAAAAACGGTAGCACAGTGGGGTCGCGGCATAGTAGAGACATTGCATAGTAGGGTCCAGTATAGATTTAATCTGACAGTGATTAAAATCACTATCATAAGAAACGCTTCGATGCAAATCTGTAGATAGTGTTTAATTTTAAAAAATTGATGGATAATTGCAAAAGCAACATCAACTTCTATTAAAATAAAATACAAAACCCATAATTATCATACAAAAATAGTATATTTTTCAATATGGTAGCCATTTGCGTATAGAAGATAGATCGTCGGGACAAATTTTTTTTTTTCATTTTGTAGTACATAAAATAAGCTTTAATTTTATATATGTTTAAAGGACGCAGTATTTCCGGAACATTTTCAAAAATTAAGTTGAAAAAGTTATTTTTTGTAAAAAAGTTACTATTTTAAATCCTCCCAGTGAGCAGAATAAGTGTTAGATTTTCAAAAAAAATTATATCAAATGAAAGGGAAATATCTAAGGTTTCAATACAAAAAAATATTATTTTTATTTGTTCATTTTTGAAAAAGTTATGGCAGTTTTAAGTACAAAAAACATCCCGATAAAATGTAATTTTTATCGCAAACATTACATTTTTTTTTAAATTTTCGACAGCCATTTGCACATAGAAGATAAGATGTCGGGACAAATTTTTTTTTTTCATTTGATAGTATATAACATAACCTTTGATTTGATATATGTTTAAAGGACGCAGTATTTCCGGAACATTTTCAAAAGTTCAGTTGAAAAAGATCTATGTTTTTTACAATATTTTAAGTTTTGAACGCCCCCTATATAAGGGGAAATTGTCCAATTTTAATAAAAAGTATGTCAAATGAAAGATGTACTTATAATGTATTTAGAAAAAAAAAATTTGTGCTGATATATACATTTTTCAAAAAGTTATAGCATTTTTAAGTTGAAAATTTAAAATCGAAAATCGAAAATTTTAACACAAAAATAGTGTTTTTTTAACTACGGCAGCCGTTTAAATGTAGAAAAAAAAGTGTCGGGACAAATTTTTTTTTTTCATTTTGTAGTACATAAAATAAGCTTTAATTTGATATATGTTTAAAGGACGCAGTCTTTCCGGAACATTTTCAAAAATTAAGTTGAAAAAATTAATTTTTGTAAAAAAGTTGCCATTTTAAATCCCCCCCAATGAGCAGGTTAAGTGATAGATTTTCAAAAAAATGATATCAAATGAAAGGTAAATATCTAAGGTTTTAGTATAAAAAAAAATTATGTTGATTTGTTGATTTTTCAAAAAGTTATGGAAGTTTTAAGAAAAAAAAGTGAAAAAATTTCGAAAATTAGCGATTTTTAAATTTGTAATTTTTTTGGATATTTCCCCCATTTGCGGGGAACGAGGGAATTTTTTTCAATTTTTAAGGGTAATGTCTTCAACTAGATACGATTTGTGATCTTTTGACGTATTTTTGAAAGAAATCGGTCCAGTGAGAGCTGAGAAAAAGTGGCAACAGACATAAAAAAAAAAAAAAACACATCATAGTAAAATTAATACCTTCTCCGCTTCGCATCGAAGCTAAAAAATTTCCGGTTGAAATCAACGAGATTTTTTATAAAAAAGTTACGTGATTGTTTCGTTGAGTAATAATTCAATATGTATGATAATTCTGAATTAATATAATATCAAGATATTATATTAATTGCGTTATTTGTTATAAAAAAAATTGATTTCAAAAATCATGACAATATCTCGATGTTATTTTTTAGATATGGTCTTTTGGGACCTAGTGGCTGTGGTAAAACTACTCTTTTAAGTTGTATGGTAGGAAGATGTCAGCTTGATGCTGGAGATATACAAGTTAAAGCCAAAACCAAAATTAATATTGGATATATGCCTCAAGTAATATTAATGACGAATTTCCTAATTAAGTTAAAAACAATGAACATAAAATTTTTTATTTTAGGAGTTAGCTTTATATAAAGAATTTAGTATTCGAGAAACTATGATTTATTATGGCAGATTGTTTGGAATGAGTCATAAACAAATAGAAACTAGAACTTATGAACTTTTAAAGTTTCTAGAACTACCAGGAGAAAGTAATATTGTTAGTAGACTGAGGTAATGAATTATTTTCAATCGATAACTTCATAAAGTATTTATTATCACTACTAATAAAGAAAAAACTTATAGTGGTGGTCAAGAAAGAAGAGTATCATTTGCAGTTGCTTTGCTTCATGATCCTCAATTGTTGATCCTTGATGAACCAACAGTAGGCGTTGATCCTGTATTGAGCGCAAGGTATATAAACATAAATTTTATGATATTATAAAAAATAATCTTTAATTTTTTTAGTATTTGGCAACATCTTCTTGATTTAACGGCAAATGGAAATAAAACAGTCGTTATTACAACTCATTATATCGAAGAAGCTAGGCAAGCACATACGGTTTGTTTTTTTTTGTACCATTAACATAAAATATAATGAAAACTTACTTATTTTATTAACTTCGACATGAAAAACAATTTTGGTTAGATTAACCACAAAAACGGTTAATATAGTGTAAATTGAAATTAAAACAGTTGGAATAACTGACAATTCGATGAATCCAAATATTTACTTGGTTATTCAAACTACCTTAACTACAATTATCACTATATTAACCATTTATTTTTTCCATGCATGCGTAGTTGACAAACTTTTAGTTTTAATTTTTTGAATATCTAAACTTAACATTAACCACTTGGGTATGAGATACTATGAAAATCATATCAAGATTTTTATCATTTCAGTTTTTGAAAAGGTTTCATATAAGCTATATTTTTTAAACCTGCATTAAATTAATGCTAGTTCAATATAAATCAAAATGAAAAAATAAAAAAGCCAAGTAAAGTCGGGATCTAGCATCTCAGCAACAATCAAAGCTAAAATTATTATCTCGATTTTTAGTAGTTGACAGACATTTAAGTAAAAAATCATACAATTTTCTATAAAAGTGACTGATTTTCAAGGGTTTTGCATAGAAATATAACATCTAAATAGTTAATAACTAAATTAAGTAATAGCTTATTTAATGAACTATATGACTAAAAGAAGAAAGACGTTCCGATAACTTGTCTACTATGAGAAATCGGCTTAAAAGTCGAAAATCATATAATTTTTTGTGGAAATCTTAATTTTTTTAAAAATATGTTTCAAATTTGCATTGAAGCGTTAATTACTGTCAATATTAATCAATATTAATCGGTATGTTTAAATTAGTGATGGGCATTTTGGAATATTTTAAACTATTCGAATTGTTTTTATACAACCGAATAGTTTAATTTTAGCATAAACTATCGAATAGTTTTAAAAACTATTCGAATGAGCTACCGAATGGTTTCAAAAAATATTCGATTAATTCTACCTAAAATTTTTATTCAGTACACTTAATTATAATAAAAAGATAATTAACGAATACTTAAAATAAATTATTATACAATTAATAATAGTAAAAATTAGTGATGGGCATTTTCAAATATTTTAAACTATCGATTAACTGTGTTCGACTGTGTTTATACAACCTAATAGTTTATTTTTAGTATAGACTATTCGAATAGTTTTTGAATGACTATCGAATAGTTCGATAGTTACTATTTGATATTTCCCATCACTAGTTTAAATGTACTTTTAATGTTAAAAAGTATAAAATGCCTCAATTTTACTTTGCTGGATGCCTATTGTACTTTATATATTTAATTTAATTTTGTACAGATTGGATTAATGAGGGATGGTCAATTATTAGCTGAAGAATCTCCTACTCAACTTCTTATTAAACATAATTGTACATCATTGGAACATGCATTTTTAGAGCTTAGTAAACGTCAAACACGTAGTAGTATTATGGATAGAGAAGATGAAAATTGTGTAAGTTGAGAATGATTCAAGATTTTTATTCATTTTTATGAATTAAAAAAAAATTAAACAGAGGTTTATGCAAAAAATTAGTTTCAATCCTCTGTGATTAATAAAAATGTTAAATATATAATTTGACTTTTTTTTTTTTTGTACAATAACTTAGAATATTGAAACATATCCAGTTCCAGACAAAAAACCATTACCTCCATTAAAACCAGATATTATATGCTCAAAAAGTCGTGTGATTGCTCAATTAATGAAGAATTTCTACTGGATGAAAAGAAATATACCGTAATTTTTTCCTCACAATAAAAATTATACTTATTCTATAATTTAATATATTTGAATGTTTTATTAGTGTACTTTTATTTAAATATTTTTTATATTTAACATACGTTTACGCAAAAAAACTGCAGTATGTTTGAATGCTATTTAAACATAAATTAGTTCTTGATTTATATAAATTGACTTGGAACAAATCTGTACTTCGGCGTTTTAATAGGTTAACTGGTCCAATTACTAAGCATCCCCCAATAAGTGAACGCCATCAGTTTACTTGAAATTTTTATTTCTCTCGCATTAAAGTTGAGTGGTTTTATTAATTTGTGATAGATGACTTAAATGACAAAATATAAAACATACATTTTTACGTTTAAATATATGATCAACCGATATTCCGTTTAGTTATTGGACGTACTCGGTTTTTGAACTTAAATTCACTTTGGTAGGTTTATTTTTTATTTGATATCATTTATTTAAAGTATTGAAATTTATGATCATATGTTATTCATTTAATATTCAGATTTTAAAAGTTGATTCGTCATGATAAATTTTTTATATAATTTTTAATTTCAATAAATACTTAATTGAATCGAAGACTAGAAGAGTTACCTTATCAAAATTCGATTCTATACCATCGAACTACATAAATTTCCCTATCATTTTCAATATGTGTATTAAATTACTTGCTTTAGAGGGTAGTAAAACAAATTCTAAATTAGTTTATTGCAAGTAATTTATAATAGGGTATTATTTTTAAATTGAATTTTCACTTTAATTATAGTTTAATGTAGATTTTAATATTATAGAATCATGTGTTTTCTTATGATCTTGCCAGTGGTGCAATGTTATCTATTTTGTACGTGTATTGGTCGTGATCCTAAAGGATTAAAAATAGCCGTTGTAAATGAAGAATTATCATTCGGAATGGGAAGTTGTAGTGACTATCCAATGCGAGGATGCAATTTTAGTGTTCCATTGAGTTGTCGGTATATGCAAAATCTTCGGGATAAAAGTTACAATTTGGTATTATAATTAAATGCCAAATTTAACCAATTGTAATAAATTTACGTTAAATTATTACAGATAGAATTTGACTCCTTAGATAAGGCAAAGTTTGCTGTTAAGAAGAATCGTGTCTGGGGAGTACTTTACTTTGAAAAAGGATACTCTGAATCATTGGGAGCTCGTATTCAAATGCCCGATAATTTAACGGAAAGAACTTTGAATATGAGTGATGTTAATATATGGCAAGATATGTCAAGTTAGAATGATATTTAATTATAATTTCGATTTATAATTACTTTGTAATAATTTTAATTTAAAACATTATAGATCAATATGTAAGCAATTTATTACGTAGGGATATGTTATCTAAATATGTGCTTTTTCTACAAAAAGTATTCAAAGATTGTAATTGGCCTATAGCCTTGGCAGATATCCCTATAAAGGTATGTGTGACATTAAAATGTTAGTGATCATTAGTTTTAAATTATAATGTTTATATAGATGGAAGACGCAATTTACGGAAGCAATGACCCAAGTTTCGGTCATTTTACTGCTCCAGCTATAATTTCTTTGTAAGTGTTCTAGTACCCCTTAAGGTGTTGAACTATTATATTAAAATCGCTGTGTTACAGATTTGAGTTTTATTTGCCAATGGTGTTTACTGTGGGAGCAATTTTAATGGAGAAAATGGGTGGTTTGCTTGAAAGAAGTCTTGTTGCCGGTAAGAAACATATTTGTGTGAATTGTTAAAATTAAAAAATTAAATATTATATTTTTGACTTTTAGGCGTTACTGTCATCGAAGTTTTAATTTCTCATATTGTTGTTCAATATATTGTTTTGAGCATACAAACGGCCCTTATGATGTTGGTTCTGTTTGTATTCTTTGACAATCCTATGGAAGGTAGCTTAATATGGACGTTATCACTCCTATTTTTAACAGGAACCAGTGGAATGTGTTATGGTAATCGATAATTCATTAATTATTATTAAATCATTAGATCTTGAAAAACATAATATTTTTTAGGCTTTATGGTTTCCGTGTTTTGTAACACTGACACTTCAGCTACTTTTATGGGCTTAGGTAGTTTTTTCCCATTAGCTATGCTTAGTGGAATGATTTGGCCTTTAGAAGGAATGCATTGGATTCTTAGATCTATTGGATGGGTATTACCTATAACATTATCAACTGAATCATTCAGGGCTTTGTCAGCAAGAAATTGGTCTATAACCCATCCAACAGTTTACAAAGGATTTTTATCTGCTTCTGGCTGGATCACTGTTTTCATGCTAATTACTATTATTGTAGTAAAAAAGAATAACGGACTGAGAAAAGCTATCAAATAAAATGTATTTAACGAAAATTCATATTTAAGTTTAGAAATCTGATGACTTTATTATTATTTATCAGAGCCTCTGAAATCACTTATATCTTAAATTAATTCGTATCAGCAATTTTAAATCTTAAAAATATATTTAACAATTATCGTAGGTGAAGGAATTTAATTCTCTTAATATTAAATATGAGCTAAGCTTCACAAATTGTCCACCTCTATTGAATTGGTCATCGACTCGTGTTTCATTAGTGTAACTTATAAATGATTCAAATACATAAAATTTCTAGCTTTATAACATAAAAAAAAAATTTTAATCACATGATTTTTTAAATAAAAAAAATTATTGTATTTTTTTAAATTTAGTTTAATAAAGTGTAAAAATTATTTTATTACTTTTTTTATAAACAATTAATTTTGTTTTTTGTTTGTAAAATTTTTATGTAATTATGTAAAATTAAAAATTAAATCATTGTAAATTAATGTACATAACAATTATAAATGTAATAAATAGTGTACAAGACTATTATAATATTCTTAAATTTATTTTAAAAAGTGTTCCAATTATTACTTTTGCTACAATTGTTGTGTGGTTTGATAGATTTGTAAATAGAATTGTTATAAGTTAAAATAGAATAGCCATGTAAATCAATACCTCTGCTACACCTAAGTAAAAATTATATTTTTGTCTATAATTTGTTGTAAGTAATTATATTTACTTAAAACTGTAAAATGATTATGATTTTCAATAACAATGCGTCTAAAAAAATCTTCCAGACTTTAGCTTGAAGATTTATCATACAAATCTATGATATTATTGCTTTCTATGATAGCATAGAACTTTGATACACAACAGTAAAGAATATAGTAGTCAATTTTTGTACAAACTAAATGTATGATTTTAGACCAAATGTATTTAATTGAAATCTGAATGGAATATTACTATTAATTCTCATTAAAGTCTTGAATTTGTCCACAAAGACCACCCTATTGTTACCTAAGCTATGCTAACAGACTACCTTTTCATTAGAAATATAGCAATAGAAATTTATATTTAGCAATTACTTATCTGCGTTTTTTAATTTTCATAATTTTGATCTATAGGGTAATTGAAATAAATATTTTAATAAAATGTTTTACGAAATTTTGCTTTTATTTATAATTATAATAAATATTATTAGTTAGATTAAAAATATATCTAATTTTAAAAATATAATACCAAATAACGTTCCTAAAACGAACACAGGTAAATTTGATTTATTTTCTGTTGATCCTCCATAATCTGTCCATGTTTCCCAATATCCGTTAAAATTTTTTGGATCAGATTTTGAATCGATAGTGGGTATTTTTTGTTTTATTATTTCTACTTTAAATTGAGACATCATGTCTAAAAACATACTTAAAAGTTGAGGGTGTTTTTTTGCTACATTGGTGTATTCACATGGGTCATTTTCTATATCGAATAAACAGTAATCATCGAAACATTCATAGTGCTCGCTTGGATTTTGAATACGCTCGGAACACTTATCGTGTACTCTAGCTTGAGATCGGATGTTATAAAAGAGCTGACTTGAGGTAACTGAGTCCATGCATTCTTCTTTTGTAATTTTACAATTAATTTTAGATAGATGAGATCCAACACTGCTGGCCATAACAATATCCATGTCATATTCAGGCCCAGTATCACCAGGGTCACCACTGTATCTGAGAAAGTATACAATATCACTAGTACGATTACCTGAAAATAAAATTAGTTACCTATTGTTAAGTATTAAAAATTACACATTTTATATAAATGAAGAGGGACTGAGTAGCCTCATCGGTAACGCGACAGTGCCTCGAGTTCGAAACTCGGCAAATGAAGCGACTTCATTTGCCGAGCTAGAGTTTGGTATCAGCTCAGTAATTGGAGTCGCTATCCCTCACTATGGTGACGAACTAACCACCCATACCGGAGTATCAATAGTTAAGAAACAAGGTAAATCAACTAAAATTGGAGAAACAGCGAAGTAAGTTATATGTTTCAATAACAAAATTATTTTGTTGAAGTCATATTTTTAGTCTCATAAAAGCCATTATTTCTCATTTTATTTGTCCATAATATAATAAAAGTTTTATAAGTAATGTCTTACTATTAGGTACTTAAGTCTCTAAAATATTATAAAAAAATAATAATGTCATTAGATAAACATCAAGATCAAATGTTATCGTACCCCGTTGTGTTTTTATACGGTTCTGTTTTTTTTTTACTTTATGTTTCGCGTTCATTTTAGTTAAGAATTTTACTGGTAATAAATAATAATGTCAATAACAGATAAAACTTTAGAAGATAGAAAACAAGTGAAAATAACAATAAATGAACGATTTATATGATGTAGTTAAAAATTAAGATTTAGTTAACATGAAATGGTAAATGACTGTACGTACTGGCATCCAAAATGTTTTCAAGTATTTAATGAAGTGGACATAGCTAAATTATTGCATCATTTTAATGGACTCAAAACGCATGATAATCAAAATAGTTATTTATCAGGATTAATTACAACAATATCAATGCAAAACAGAATATCGAAAAATGGAGAATTTGAAACTAAACGTAATTATTTTTATGCATGCAGAGTTCGTATTCAAAAGCTGATCATCAAACTGATGTACTAGTTTGTGCAAAAGCTTTCTGTGGCCTCCAATAATTTTTCATTAAAAATAGTCATCTCTATTTTTGCAATGAACTGCAATGAATGGATTGACCCAGTTGAAGAACGAAAATTACTTGTTAAGTCTAATAAGCAACTAATTAACTAAGGGTGGGTACATCTAATGTTTCTATAGGTTTGCATACAAATAATTATGAAACTAACTCCAATATTAAATATTTCAATAAAATATTCTATAACTACTTTTTACGATTTTCCATTGGTTAAAAACCAACGCTTCTTCTCCTCTAATTTCATCAATGTTTATTAAAGTCAAGTGTCTCAAAACTTTTGATGATTCCGTTAAACTATTCCATTGATCAATACCATCGATTCTACCTAAATCTTCAAAATTACCACCTGCAGTAAACATTTTCGATTTTAAAAATAATTTAATCATAAATTATATTTTTAGATGAATTTTTAAGCTTAATAACCAACCTGCTGCTGCATATAATGTCGGCAACCAATCTGTAATATGAAAAGTGTTTTCAGACACTCTACTTTTCTTTTTCAACCATGGACTCCAAAAAGCAGCCACTCCACGCACACCACCTTCAAGTACAGCTCCTTTTTCCTAAATATTTTATATTGTAAAAATTGTCATTATACATTAAGATTAACTTAAATTTTTATAATAGATGTCTTATATATCTAGGCATGGAATAGCATGGTGGGCATATGTCGATCTAGTTATAGTGTATTTAAACATTTTCCTTTGCCTCCTGCATTTGGCAATGTTATGTTGATATAAAATGCGTATTGACCTTTTTTTTCATTATCTGAGTAAAAAAGGTGGCAAAAAAATAACTTATTATTTAAACAATTTTTTTGGTGGACCTCATTATGAGTTTCTTTATATGCTTCTGCTTTTTTTGAATTTAAATACTCAGATCTTATGTAACTGGACATTTTCCATGTGGCTCTCTGGAGTCTTAGTCTACACCCCTTCCTCGTATATATCAATTTAAATTGTTAACTAAATGCATCATTAAAATATACGAGTATGTTAATACAAACCCCTCTCAGTGGCCAATTAGAACCAGAATTTCCATAGCCCCAAATTGGATCGTCAGCTGGAGCACCATTATCTGCGATGAACAAAACAATACTATCTTCAAGTAATCCGTTATTATCTAGAGACTTAATAATACTGCCAACTGAGTCATCCAAAGATTTCATCATACCTATAGTCAAAATTATTATTTAATCATTTATTTTTTCAACTTGTTTCATATTATTTATAACATTAAAAAAAATTAATGTAAGTATGGGATAAGTTATAAAATGTTTTAAAATACTATTTCATGAAAACAAAAGTATACTAATTATACTTATATTTTTACTAGCTTATATCTTTTTGAAAAATAATTGTCAAACTATAAGTATATAAATATAATTTTAAGTCAATTCCAAATTGGGTTGGAACCTTGGGTTAGAAATAAAGAACCGAGAACATACTGGAACCTCAAATTATTTCTTTTAATCTTTTAAAGAACTGAAACTCTACCAAAAACCGGTTCATTTAAGCTTCATAAAATAAATTATAAACTATATCATTATGTAAGTCTATATAACTCACTGTGCTACCAACACTTTGCTAAAATATTAATTATGTTATTGTTACCATAATCACATTTGGCGGTAGAAATCATAATAGCGTATGATTAATCAGATGTTTTATGGTGTAATCACAGATTATACAAAAAAGTAATAGGTAATCAAATATCATAATATCATATTATGAATTATGGGTAGTAATGTAATGAAAGAATATTTTCAGTAATGGGAATATTCTTGAAATTATTCTTTTGCAGATTATTACAAGAAAATATACTATTTAAATTAAAATAGAACTAAATAACTTCTTTACGAATATTTAAATAAACTTAAAAATTATTTGAAGTAATAAATATTTATCATGGAAAAATATTATTAAAAAAATATCAATTACTTTTATTTGGTTAATAGTTTCAAGATAACAAAAATATAAAAATTCTTTAAAAACATTTGACTCAAAAAAATGATTCAATGGCTTCATATTTATGTTATTGCATTTTTATGGCTTCTTAAAATTTTCTGCATTCCAATGGCTTCTTAATGTTTTCTACAACTTTATGGCTTCTTATTTATGTAATTGCATTTATAATGCTTATTAATGTTTCTTCAATTTTATGATTTTTTAATGTTTTATTTGTTGTTCAAATACTAAAAATATTATTTTTCATAAAAAAATGTTTTTGTGTAAACGAAAATTCGTTAATTTCTATTTGTCCGTTATGTAAAAATTTGGTTACTTTTAAATATAACTTTAAATCATTTGTTAACTTGGAAACTTTAAATTGAATAATTCATTAATTTTTATTCTAAGTAAAATATATCTCTAATTATATTTTATCAAATTATCTAAAGCTAAATAGATAAATTTGTAAGTTACCAATTTTTAATTTGTTTGTCATTTCAGGAACATTTTACAGTAAAATAAAGTATAATTAAAAGTCAAAAAGAATATTTTTATCTTTATTGAATATAAATATTATAGTAAATCGTTTTTAAAACTATTTTTAATGTTTAAAATATATTATAGAAATGTAATAATAAAATAGAGAAAGTTTATTCATTTTTAAGATACTTTTTTTAATAAGAGGGTCATTATAAAACCATCCATAGATGTTTAAAATAATAATTTGAAATTTATATTAAAATTGATAACTATGATACCCATCTTCAAGAAATAATAATAATAAAAAACTAATTTTTTTAACTACAAGCCTTTTAAAAGCATTTTTTAATTGGAACCCTTATAAAAGAAAAGTTTAGGAATCTCTGATAGAAAATTTGAATTTTTTATTTTAGAAAACTTTTTAAATCCTGTTCTTAAATTCTAAATCCTAAGTTCTAAAACTTAAAGGTTCGAATTCCTGGTCAATTCTCCTGTTTTTTTACTATCTACAGTAATTTTAATAAATGAAAAGCTTTTTTGTACAACATTTTTTTAGAGTTGATTGAATTTATTAAAATTCCTTAAGACTGTTAATACACAGTTCTTATACTCTTCAATTATAATTCCACAGTTTCTTTGGAACGTGGGAGAAAGATGTTCGGAAGTCTCATTTAAATTTAATAGACGGTTATTTTCTTTGTACCACTTATAAATGAATAAATAACATAACTATTTCTATTATTTAATACGCTATTTATATTGTATGTATATATATTTTTAGTTCATATCTTATAGATTCATAGTAAATATAGTAAATACACGGTTATATATAAGAATGGTGAAGTTTTTATACAAAAAAATTAAATTATTCAAGTAAAAATATATTTAATATAAATAAAACCTTTTAAAATTTAACTTATAAATTATAAAAACAACACTAAGTTTAATTCAATCAAACATTTTATTAGATTAATTAAAAGAAATAATTAAATGCTAAATATATTTTATTAACTGGCTTAAATTTATAAATAAAACCTTGAAAATGAATATCAATATGTAAATAAACAAATGTAACTTAATCAAAAATTTTATACTTGAATGTATTCATTATGCGTAATCTTTTATAAATATAAAGCCATGACATTTATCAAACAAGACACATGCTGTTTTTTTTTATAAATAATATAAAAATTCCAACATCATATAGCCACCGATGAACGCTTTTTGAAAGTATTTTCATTACCCGTCGGCAAATTAATGTAGCAGAAAAACATAAGATTTTATCGGATTTAAATTTAATGTTAAAATAATTTATTATTTTATTTGTATAGAATAGATACTTGCACAGAAAAAAATAAACAACTAATAATATTTTAACATAATTCATTTTATGATTGATCTTAAAAATAAGCTATAGAAACAATCCATAATCTTTTGGAGTATAACTCAAGGAAATAAGTTTGATAGATAGTTAAAATTTATGATCATAGTAATGCTTTTACACTACAGATACTTTTTAAATTATATTTTTATATCTCTTGGGAATAAAAATTTCCAAAAATTTTTTTTAATAATTTACCGATAAATTATTGAAAGAGAATGGTACCAAACAGATCATATATAATGTTATCAGAAAGGAAAATATTATTTTTGACCTCCTGAAAGTGAGAAAAAAATGAGTTACTGTCTTATTTGTTGTGCATATTGATTTACTAATAATCACTTATAAAATATTCAATTAATGGAGGTTATATCTATAAATGAGTAAACAAAAAAAGAATTATTTTATTTTAGAGACTTACTGTGGTATAAGTTATAATTTTATTATTACCTGTCAAATTAAAGTATACTAAAATCTTACCGGCAAAAAGTCTTCTATCTTCATTTTTAATATACTTGAATATTTCATTATTGTATGTTTTATTGGAAACTTCTAGAAGATTAGGCCCAGGATCTCCAGTATGTACGGCTAAATGACTAATCATAAGAAACATAGGTTTTTCTTGATTTTTTTGTGATTCAATAACTTTTGATGCTTCTTCTGTGAAAAGTTCAGTAGCGTATTTGTCACTCATTTCATTGCCAGCTCGTTTGAATCCACGTCGAGCATCTTTTCCACTAAATTTATTCTTAAATTTACAAATATAAATACTATAATTACTTTTACTAAATAAAATGTATAATTATGTTAAGGAAATACATACAGTACTATGAGTGCTGTTTCTGTAACTTATAAATCCATTCCAATACCCAAAATGGGTATCAAACCCTCGTTCAGTGGGAGTAAATCGTCTTTCATAAGATCCTAAATGCCATTTTCCTACTAAATGAGTTGCATATCCCAAATCTTTTAAATACTAAATTTATAAAATGTAAAGAAAATTTAAAAATAATAGATATTTAATTAAAGCAGTTAAACCAATTAATTTACCTGAGGTAAAATTTTCTCAGTTATTGGTAATGCTAAAGGTTGGCCTGCAATAATAGGAGTACCCTGAAGCCCTAAAAGAATAAATACTATAATTAATTCAATTAATCTTTCAAACATTATTTTTAGCGCAATTCCTTGCAAAACTTTTTCTATCAGAAATATTATCGTATAAATATTCTCTCATGTAATTAATTCAATAATTTAATACAATTTTAAGAATGAAAACACATTCAATAGTATAAATAGCATAATTTAAAATTAAACTAATGTAACTTAAAAATAAATTATATAAAAATTCCTGAATGTTTCAAATGATAGAACTCAACAAAATTATGAGTTTGTCAGGCGTATTTGCAAGTATAACCAACACGAAAAATTAATTAATTCAAGATATTTAAAGCGATTAATTTTTTTTTTTTATAACATTAAGGACAATAATGTCTTGCATTTCGTATTTATATGAGCTTAAATTGTGTATAAATATTAATAAATTTATCAAACCTTTGAATTATTATCAAAATATTATCGAGATGAAGTGTCGATTATTGAATATTTTACAGTAAAATGTTATGAATCTGAAAACTTTTACCAAAGTAAATTATTGCAACTCATGGTATATGCCTATCATTTCTTACAAGATAATATTCTAATTTTTAAATATTATATTTATTCTAATCATTAATTATTATCTATAGTCAATCATAGATAATAGTTCTAAGTGTATAAATCATTAGAACTAATTCAAGGTCGTATCCAGAATATTTTTCGGGAAAGGTCCGTAATATGTTATGTTAATTTGGTTTAATACATATTTTTTTTTAATTTCGAGAATTATCGGACACTTGTACCCCCCTTAAATCCGGCCTTAAGCTAATAAACCCCGTAAATGGGTTACGGGGAACGAGGGAAATTTTTTCAAATTTTGAGGGTAATGTCTTCGACTAGATACGATTTGTGATCTTTTGACGTATCGTTGAAAGAAATCTGTTCAGTGAGAACTGAGAAAAAGTGGTAACAGACACAAAAAAAAAAAACACATCATAGTAAAACCAATACCTTTTCAGCTTCGCATCGAATCTAAAATTGAAAAAATTTCGAAAATTAGTGATTTTTAAAATTGTAATTTTTTTGGATATTTTCCCCATTTATGGGGAACGAGGAAATTGGTTCAGTTTTTAATGGTAATGTCTTCGTCTAGATACGATTTATGATCTTTTGACGTATCGTTAAAAGAAATCGGTTGGGTGAGAGCTGAGAAAAAGTGATAACAGACACAAAAAAAAAAGTAATAATAATAAAATAAAAAAACACATCATAATTAAAATTAATAATCTACTCAGCTTCGCATCAAAGCTAAAATAAATCCAGCTGAAAAAATTATCATTATTCAGGGACAGATGTACCAATATTATATACAATTTTTTTTGATAAGTGGACTCTCCAAACCCGCAAAATTTAAAAATTCTTGTCATTTTCTGAACACACCTCGTTCCTTAAACTCGTATCAACTTTGAATCTTCAAATTATAATCTCAATTTTTTTATAAGATCAAATTTATTCAATAAAAAACATTTTTTTTTGTTTTAAAACTTTGTTTTATTTTATTTGATTTTCAACAAGTTACAGCTGTTTACCGTTTAGGAGTAATTAAAAAAATACATATTTATATTTAAAAGATAGTTATTATATTATGTATTTTATCAATAATGGATGAAGGTTAGTAAAAATACGACAAACATGGTAACGATAAAGACACTGTCTTTTAAAAATAAGTGCCTATTTTTATAATTACCCCTAAACTGTTAACAGCTGTAATTCGTTAAATTTTTTTTTTTTCAATTGAAAAAATCTGATGATATAAAAAATAATTCGTGTCATATAGATGGAAATGAGGCAAATTTTTTAAAGGCTAACATGTTTTATATAAAGATAGCATAGAGGCTTTGTTCCCACAACACCTTTGTGTGTATTCCTTCCTAATTTAGTTTGATTAATAATAATATATAATATTACATTAATATCAAATAATATCTATAAAATTACAACTATTGTAAATCAATAACTTCTTTGTATTCAAATTTATCAATGAATTTAACTTTCTAAAAACAAAAATTAAACACTTAAAAAGCTAAATATCAAATACTTATTTTATAAAAAGTGATTCATTTATCATGATCGATTTAATTAATCAAAAAATAAAAATAATATTGAGGATTATATTTAACTTCTACTATTTTCCCAACTATTTGGAGTCGGCTCTGCCTTAACGTTCTGACAGAATATCACACTGGCTGTCGACCTAACCCATTCTCATTATGGCTCAGGAAGCCAGTATGGAGGTAAAGTGTATGTCACTGATTAAGGTCCCGTATGGTCACCCATTTGGGAACCAACAGCAAACAGCGCAGCTGAACATCAGTGCTAAAGTGATTTCTGAATAAACCACTACGCCACATCACGCATCAATCTAATTAAGAAAATGACAAGTCAATAACAACTTTAGGATTAATATTTCAGTGAAATATATATATTCAAATTAAGTTCAATATTTTAGTGCTCATAATATTTCCGAAAAAATTACTATAAAGCTTATAAACTTTAAATTATCATTTATATATGACATGTTAATCAATCAATCCTACGCGAAGGAGTTTTATAAGACCGTGGTCATGTAAATCTCCTAGATCACTGGTGCTTATTGTAAAAATATACGTAATTTACAGATTGTACAAATTAAAAACAAAAATCTATAAATGATTTTAGATAATAATTAATGATTTGAATAGATATAATATTTGTTATTCTTTAGTAATCACACCTTGTTTAAGACAATATCAGTATATTCAAGAATACTAAAACTAATAAGGTACTAATTAAAACCTTTAATGTTCCAAGCAATTAGAACAATGTAAACTAAACACGTATACTTTAGTGTAAAATTAATAACGAATCTTTAAGAAAAAATTTACGTAAACAAACGAATATAAAATTTCTAAAATATCATTATATGTTATAGCGTAATTTTTTTATTATTAATTTCATCTGATAACTAGATAAAATTATTATTTTATTCAAAATTAAAAAAAGTTTCCTAAACATTCTCACAATTAGAATGTACCTATTAAGACACATTTAAGTATTAACTTACTCGTTGATTAGTATATAATTTGATTGTCCATAATTTAACGTTCCTCTTAATTTTGTTTAATCATATTTAATTTAATGTTAAGTTATGCATAAACATAAAAAAATCTAGTAAATAAAATAATTATAAATTTAATAATAGGGTTTTAACCGGGAATTCTCAGGCAGTTAATATCATTATATTATAATAAGATAAACTAATGTTAAAATCCTGATGTCTATTAACATCTAAATAAAAAAAACATGTTTTAATTGAGGAAAAAAATTATACCGTATCGTATTGGATATTTTCCTGTTAATAATGCAGCTCTCGAAGGAGTACATGTTGGTTGGACATAATGACGATTCAATATTACTCCATTATAAGCTAAAGCATCTATATTTGGTGTTGGTATTTGAACTGATCCGTGAAATCCTACATCATTCCAACCCTATTGAAATATTTAAACAATGACATTACATTAAGTAAAATTAATTAGCCACAAGTGATCAATTTTTATTATATAATGACATTACAGTTAAAACTTTTTTCTTAAAATTAATCTGTTTTTACACGAAAATATGAAACAATCATATCATTTATTTTGATAAAGATTCAATGTCAACTTTAATATTTTTAATAAAATTAAGTAGTTAAGATCAAACTTTAAGTGACTAATTTCTCGGTTAAATTCGAAGTCAAGTAAAAGCCAAATACTCGCATTTTAGCTTCGATGCGAAGCTGAGAAGGTATTGGTTTTTACTATGATGTGTTTTTTTTTTTTTTTTTTTTTTTTTTTTTTTTTTTTTTTTTTTTTTTTTTTTGTGTCTGTTACCACTTTTTCTCAGCTCTCACCGAACGGATTTCTTTCAACGATACGTCAAAAGATCACAAATTGTATCTAGTCGAAGACATTACCCTTCAAAATTGAAAAAATTTCCCTCGTTCCCCGTAAATGGGGGAAACCTCCAAAAAAATTACAAATTTAAAAATCGCTAATTTTCGAAATTTTTTCAATTTTTTTTACTAAAAACTGCCGTAACTTTTTCAAAAATGAATATATCAATATAATTTTTTTTTATATAGATGCTTGATGTCTTTACCTATCATTTGGTATACTTTTTTTGTAAATTCAACCTTTTTTCTACCCACAGGGGGGGATTTAAAATGACAACTTTTTCACAAAAAATTAACTTTTTCAACTTAACTTTTGAAAATGTTCCGGAAGGTCTGACACTTTTATATATATCTTAAATTAAAGCTAATGTAATGTACTTTAATTTGAAAAAAAAAAATTTGACCTCTGGACTTGTCTTCATGGTGAAAACGGCTACCGAATGCAATTTTTGTGTGAAAATTTTCGATTTTATAATTTACATTTTTTACTTTAAAGTGCTATAACTTTTTAAAAAATGTATGGATCAATACAATTTTTTCATGAGAAGTAGTATTTATATACATCTTTCATTGGATATACTTTTTTTTAAAATCAGACTATTTCCCTATATATGGGGGGGCTTAAAATATAAAAAATGCATATAGAAAGTAGAACTTTTTCAACTTAACTTTTGAAAATGTTCCGGAAGGTCTGACACTTTTATATATATCTTAAATTAAAGCTTATGTAATATCCTTTAATTTGAAAAAAAAAAATTTGACCTCTGGACTTGTCTTCGTGGTGAAAGTTGACATCAAAGTTAATAAAAAATTACGATTTTTGTAAAATAATTTTTTTTTATATTTTTAACTTAATAATCCTCTAACTTTTTCAAAAATGAACATATCAATATAATTCTTTTTTATATAGATGTTTGATGTCTTTACTTATCATTTGGTATATTTTTTTTGTAAATCTGACACTTAACCTGCCCACAGGGGGGGATTTAAAATGACAACTTTTTCACAAAAAATTAACTTTTTCAACTTAACTTTTGAAAATGTTCCGGAAGGTCTGACACTTTTATATATATCTTAAATTAAAGCTTATGTAATATCCTTTAATTTGAAAAAAAAAAATTTGACCTCTGGACTTGTCTTCGTGGTGAAAGTTGACATCAAAGTTAATAAAAAATTACGATTTTTGTAAAATAATTTTTTTTTATATTTTTAACTTAATAATCCTCTAACTTTTTCAAAAATGAACATATCAATATAATTCTTTTTTATATAGATGTTTGATGTCTTTACTTATCATTTGGTATATTTTTTTTGTAAATCTGACACTTAACCTGCCCACAGGGGGGGATTTAAAATGACAACTTTTTCACAAAAAATTTACTTTTTCAACATAACTTTTGAAAATGTTCCGGAAGGTCTGACACTTTTATATATATCTTAAATTAAAGCTAATGTAATATACTTTAATTTGAAAAAAAAAAATTTGACCTCTGGACTTTTCTTCGCGGCGAAAATGGCTACCGAATGCTATTTTCGTGTGATAATTCTCGATTTTATTATTCATATTATATTTAACTTTATAATGCTATAACTTATTGAAAAGTTTATGGATCCACACAATTTTTTTATGAGAAATAATTTTTTTTAATAAACCCTTTTTCATTCGACATACTTTATCTTAATCGAGATAATAAGGAACCAGCAGATCAAGTAGCTTTTGGAATAAAACACCAATTTTTTTAAAATTAAACACTATCTAAAGATTTGCATCGAAGCGTTTATTTTTGATAGTGATTTTAATCACTGTCAGATATCATTATACTTGATCCAACTATACCACGTCACAACTGTGCCGCGACCCCCTTAAGTAGTTAAGATCAAACTTTAAGTGACTAATTTCTCGGTTAAATTCGAAGTCAAGTAAAAGCCAAATACTCGCATTTTTTTTATCTAATTTTAATCATTAAAAAAGAATTGATCATAATTAATGATAAATTATTCTATACAAAATGATCGTGGGAGGTGAGCATATAATACTTATATGGTGTTTACGAATAGTAATAACAAGCAGTACTTAAAATTATCATTGTATAACAATATAATAATTATATAATTTAAGAGTTACCAAAAACATGTAATTTAATGGATTTTCCCGCAATCACTCAGTCACTTTTTTTTTAACGTGTTTAACAAGTTAATCAATAGTTGTATAACACACAATAATTTTGAACAACAATTTTTAAAACTATAATAAAAATGGTTAAAATTTACGTATTTAAAATTTTTTTATATGACCTTATGTTAAAAATAAGTATTGTTTAAACACACCAACATTATCGGAAACATTTGGAGGAGATAGGTGTTGCAACCTTATGCCTCCTATAATTGTTATATTTATTTGTAACTCTATGTTAGTGCGACCAATGATATGAAATAAATAAATTTTTGGTTATGGCACCGTTGTTAAAAAGGAATGTGCAGGTTAAAAAAATATACATTGTGTATGCAAATATTTTCAATGTAAAAAAATACTTATTGAATAATATCAACATGAAAATAAAAAATTAACAAGTAATATAAATATATTAAAGTATTTATAAAAATAATTACTAACTAAATCATCTGCTACAATAAGTATAATGTGAGGTTGTTTCTTCGGAGCTTGTTGCGAGAAACATTGGGTTATTGGCCGCAATATCAATATTATTGTCAAGAAACAACGCGAGTAACCGATCAACGCACTCATAATGGTTACTGTTATGATCGTCAATACCTACTACCGAGATATATGAAACGTGCGTTGATACACACAATAATAAGACCGGCCCAAGATATATGTTGTGTGACTTCGACGTCACGTTTGTTTTACGGTGACGAGGCCACATAATAACTTATAACATTATTTATCTCACGGATTATTAGACGTCATTACATGGTCCAAGTCGGACAAAAAAAAAAAATGTTTCAACTCGACGATTTTGTCTTAACTAATATGAAATATTTTATCGAACCCTTACTACTTCTTAACACTACTGTAAATCCTTTCATTAATAAATTTCTGAGATTCCAGTTCAGTGCTAATAACATGTGCATTAATATAACACATTGATGAATTAAGAATATCACAATTTTTTTAGTATATATTTTTACTGTGGAAAGTTGTTGCATTTACATAGTGACTTATCTAATTTACTTATTAAATTTAAATTTTATATTACTAAAAAAATTACTTAAGTTTATTAAAAAGATAGATTATTATTAGAAAATTTAAAAGTAGAAAAAAAAATTCAAAACGAAATAGCTACATTTTTTTAACTAGAATTTGAAAAGGGGTTATCTTTATTTATAATTACGGATTTGATCAGATAATGCTAAACCAAATCACCTTAAAACTATAATAACTTATAACTTACATTATAAGACCATAAGCCCTAAAGTTTAAATTGGCCTTCGAAAATATGTATGATTTAAATTTTACATCTTTTCAAAATTATTTTTGTTTTCTGTCAATTATACATGTTGTTACAGTGAGTAGGTTACAAGTTCATGGTCATTAATTAAAAGCATTAATCAACATCAATAATATATTGTTTAAGGTTTATCACTCCTTATATAATAATTATTGATTTTTAAATATAGAGTAAAGAAGGGTAAGGGTCCAATAATGAAATAAATAATTACATTTTATTGTTATGAACCAATAGTTGATAACTATCAAATCTTTTTACATATTTTCTAGTCATTACAACATCATCGAGCTTTGATTATATTTTTGTGTTACATTTCAGTATTTATGAACATTATTTAAGTATATAAAACAATTTTATACGACTTGAATTTTTTCGTTGGATATACAACATTTTGATTGATTAATATTGAGTAATGACATGTTGTACATAACTTTTAGCATGAAATATAAAGAAAAAATGTTGATTTGGATAAAAGTACAACGTAGCTCTAAACTAATACAATTTATACTTATTTTGAATAAAATTAGATTTATACATTTTATAAAAAGTTAATAATTAATCTATTAATTTTCTTTCAACTTTATTTGCTTTATTTATTAAAAAATATTATTTTTGAGAAAATAAATTTAATAGAATAAAGTTCATTCTTAAAAATGGAGAAAGTATATGTTTAAAATAAATGCAACAAATTATTTTTATAATAAATTTTAAAATGTGTCCAGTAGGTTATTTAAAATTATAAATATATAATTTAAACAAATATTATATTATTAGAATATAGGGTAGTCGATATTTGTAAAATGTGTTTTTTTTAGGGTTTAATACTGTGTTTTTAGGGATTTTTTTGGCAATCAATAATTATTTAAAATAATAACAAAATTATACTAGATATAATTATTCCTGGTAAGCTCAATATGGTAAAAAAACTGAACAATTTTTCCATTCAAAATCGTCTGCTAGTTCAAGTAAAATAAAAGAAACCCAGCACAGGGGGGTCGCGGCATAGTGGTGACGTGGCATAGTTGGATCAAGTATAATGATATCTGACAGTGATTAAAATCACTATCATAAAAAACGCTTCGATGCAAATCTTTAGNTAAAAAAAAAAAAACGCTTCGATGCAAATCTTTAGTGTTTAATTTTAAAAAATTGGTGTATTATACCAAAAGCTACATGATCTGCTAGTTCCTTATTAATATCCTGATTAAAATAATGTATGTCGAATAAAAAAGGGATATAAATATTATTTCTCATAAAAAAATTATGTTGATCCATACACTTTTNCATAAAAAAATTATATTGATCCATACACTTTTCAATATGTTATAGTATTATAAAGTTAAAAATGAAAAAAATAAAATTGAGAATTTTCACACAATAATTGCATTTGGTAGCCATTTTCACCACGAAGACAAAATAAAGTCCAACATTTTTTTTTTTCCATAATTAAGTATATTACATTAGCTTTAATTTAAGATATATATAAAAGTGTCAGACCTTCCGGAACATTTTCAAAAGTTAATTTTTTGTGAAAAAGTTATCATTTTTAAATCCCTCCNTTTGTGAAAAAGTTGTCATTTTAAATCCCCCCTTGTGGGCAGGTTAAGGGTTAAATTTATGAAAAAAATATACCAAATGAAAGGTAATGATATTATGCATCTATATAAAAAAGAATTATATTGATATGTTTATTTTTGAAAAAGTTATGGCACTTTTAAGTAAAAAAAATTGAAAAAATTTCGAAAATTAGCGATTTTTAAATTTGTAATTTTTTGGGGGATTTCCCCCGTTTACAGGGAACGAGGGAATTTTTTTCAATTTTTGAGGGTAATGTCTTCGACTAGATGTCAGACCTTCCGGAACATTTTCAAAAGTTAATTTTTTGTGAAAAAGTTATCATTTTTAAATCCCTCCCCTGTGGGCTGTTAAGGGATCAAATGTTCACAAAAATATATAAAATGATAGGTAATTATCTAAGGTATCTATAAAAAAAAAAATTATATTGATTCGATCATTTTTAAAAAAGTTATGGCAATTTTAAGTAAAAAAAATTGAAAAAATATCGAAAATTAGCGATTTTTAAATTTGTAATTTTTTGGGGGATTTNATAAAGTTAAAAATATAAAAAAGAATTTTTTTACAAAAATCGTATTTTTTTTATTAAGTTTAATGTCTGTTTTCACCATGAAGATAAAATAAAGTCCGAAATTTTTTTTACCATAATGAAGTATATTACATTAACTTTAATTTAAGATATACATAAAAGTATCAGACTTTCCGGAACACTTTCAAAAGTTAAGTTGAAAAAGTACTACTTTCTACATGCATTTTTTAGATATGAACCCCCCTCGTATATAGGGAAATGGTCCGATATTAAAAAACAGTATGTCAAAAGAAAGATATATATATAAATACTATTCCTCATAAAAAAATCGTATTGATCCATACATTTTTAAAAAGATATAGCATAATAAAGTTAAAAATGTAAAATAAAAAATCGAGAATTTTCACACAAAAATAGCATTTGATAGCCATTTTCACCGTGAAGACAAAATAAAGTCCGAAAATTTTTTTTTTCATAATTAAGTGCATTACATTAGCTTTAATTTAAGATATATATAAATGTGTCAGACCTTCCGGAACATTTTCAAAAGTCAAGTGGAAAAAATTAATTTTTTGTGAAAAAGTTGTCATTTTTATATTATGTTACATTTTTAATAGATTCTTACTCTCTGGGATAATTCGTTTTAAGCTTTTATGCGAAGCTGAGAAGGTATAAATTTTACTATGAAGTTTTTTTTTTATGTCTGTCGCCACTTTTTCTCAGCTCTCACTGGACCGATTTCTNTTTTTTTGTGTCTGTCACTACTTTTTCTCAGCTCTCACTGGACCGATTTCTTTTAACAATACGTCAAAAGATCACAAATTGTATCTAGTTGAAAACATTACCCTTAAATATTTAAAAATTTTCCCTCGTTCCCCGCAAATGGGGGAAATATCCAAAAAAATTACAAATTTAAAAATTGACAAATTTTATCATTTTTTTCACTTTTTTTTCTTAAAACTTCCATAACTTTTTCAAAAATCAACAAATCAACATAATTTTTTTTTAAACTAAAACCTTAGATAATTTTCTTTCATTTGATATAATTTTTTTGAAAATTTAACACTTA
>NW_026099574.1:33212613-33223763 GCF_025091365.1 Daktulosphaira vitifoliae
TTTTTTTTTTTTTTTTTTTTTTTTGTGTCTGTTACCACTTTTTCTCAGCTCTCACCGAACCGATTTCTTTCAATGATTAGTCAAAAGATCACAAATCGTATCTAGTCGAAGATATTATCCTTAAAAATTGAAAAAATTTCACTCGTTCTCCGTAAATGGGGGAAACCTCTGAAAAAATTACAAATTTAAAAATCGCTAATTTTCGATATTTTTTCAATTTTTTTTACTTAAAAGTGCCATAACTTTTTCAAAAATGAACATATCAATATAATTCTTTTTTATGTAGATGCATAATATCATTACCTTTCATTTGGTATATTTTTTTCATAAATTTAACCCTTAACCTGCCCACAAGGGGGGATTTAAAATGAAAACTTTTTCACAAAAAATTAATTTTTTTAACTTAAATTTTGAAAATGTTCCGGAAGGTCTGACACTTTTATATATATCTTAAATTAAAGCTAATGTAATATGCTTTATCATGAAAAAAAAAAATTTCGGACTTTATCTTATCTTCATGGTGAAAATGGCTACCGAATGCTATTTTTGTGTGAAAATTTTCGATTTTGTATTTTCCATTTTTAACTTTATTATGCTATAACTTTTTGAAAAATGTATGAATCATTACAATTTTTTTATGAGAAGTAGTATTTATATAGATCTTTCATTCGACATACTGTTTTTTTAAATCGGACCATTTCCCTAAATACAGGGGGGATTCAAAACATAAAAATGCATATAGAAAGTAGAACTTTTTCAACGTAACTTTTGAAAGTGTTCCGGAAGGTCTGACACTTTTATATATATCTTAAATTAAAGCTAATGTAATATACTTTATAATGGTAAAAAAAAATTTCGGACTTTATTTTATCTTCATGGTGAAAACAGACATTAAACTTAATAAAAAAAATACGATTTTTGTAAAAAAATTCTTTTTTATATTTTTAACTTTATAATGCTATAACTTCTCGAAAGATGTATGGATCAATATAATTCTTTTTTTTGTAGATGCATGATGTCTTTACCTATCATTTGGTATATTTTTTTTATAAATCTGACTTTTTACCTGCCTACAGGGGGGGATTCAAAATGACAACTTTTTCACAAAAAATTGACTTTTTCAACTTAAATTTTGAAAGTGTTCCGGAAAGTCTGACACTTTTTTATATATATATTAAATTAAAGCTAATGTAATCTACTTTATTATGTAAAAAACAAATTTCGGACTTTATCTTGTCTTCACGATGAAAATGGCTACCAAATGCTATTATTGTGTGAAAATTCTCAATTTTATTTTTTTCATTTTTAACTTTATAATACTATAACATATTGAAAAGTGTATGGATCAACATAATTTTTTTATGAGAAATAATATTTATATCCCTTTTTTATTCGACATACATTATTTTAATCAGGATATTAATAAGGAACTAGCAGTTTATGAAGCTTTTGGAATAATCCACCAATTTTTTAAAATTAAACACTATCTAAAGATTTGCATCGAAGCGTTTTTTTTTGATAGTGATTTTAATCACTGTCAGATATCATTATACTTGATCCATCTATACCACGTCACCACTGTGCCGCGACCCCCCTGTGCTGGGTTGGGTTGGGTTTTTTATGTACTATAAAATGAAAAAAAAAAATTTGTCCCGACACTTTATCTTCTGCATGTAAACAGTTGCCGTAGTTAAAAAAACACTATTTTTGTGTTAAAATTTTCGATTTTCAATTTTTAATTTTCAACTTAAAAATGCTATAACTTTTCGAAAAATGCATGTATCAGCACAATTTTTTTTTTTCTNATTTTCGATTTTTAATTTTCAACTTAAAAATGCTATAACTTTTCGAAAAATGTATGTATCAGCACAATTTTTTTTTTTCTAAATACATTATAAGTACATACTCCATTTGACATACTTTTTATTAAAATTAGACAATTTCCCTTTATATAGGGGGGGTTCAAACTTTGAAACATTGTATAAAAAATTGAACTTTTTCAACTGAACTTTTGAAAATGTTCCGGAAATACTACGTCCTTCAAATATATATCAAATTAAAGCTTATTTTATGTAGTATAAAATGAAAAAAAAAATTTGTCCCGACACCTTATCTTCTATGTGCAAATCGCTGTCGAAAATTAAAAAAAAATGTAATGTTTGCGATAAAAATCACCTTCTATCCGAATGTTTTTTGTACTTAAAACTGCCATAACTTTTTCANGGGATGTTTTTTGTACTTAAAACTGCTATAACTTTTTCAAAAATGAACAAATAAAAATAATATTTTTTTGTATTGAAACCTTAGATTTTTCCCTTTCATTTGACATAATTTTTTTTTTAAAATCTAACACTTATTCTGCTCACTGGGGGGATTTAAAATAGTTACTTTTTTACAAAAACTAACTTTTTCAACTTAATTTTTGAAAATGTTCCGGAAATACTGCGTCCTTTAAACATATATCAAATTAAAGCTTATTTTATGTACTATAAAATGAAAAAAAAAAATTTGTCCCGACGACCTATCTTCTATGCACAAAAGGCTACCGTATTCAAAAATATGCTATTTTTGTAATACAATTCTGTGTTTTGTATTTTATTTTATTTTAAAATATCTTATTAGGGGAATATACTGACTTTCATTAATATTTTTTTATTAAAACTTTCACTTTTAAGGTCAAAAAAAAGTACGTTGAAAATGATTACTTTTAACCTATTAAAAATAAAAATCAATAATAATTTTAAAACAATTAATTTTAAAAATTATATAATATATAATTAAAAGAAAAACTAATCTGGGTATAATTAAGGAAATAGAAGTTGATGTTGCTTTTGTCCATCAATTTTTTAGAATTAAACACTATCTAATGATTTGCATCGAAGCGTTTCTTATGATAGTGATTTTAATCACTGTCAGATTAAATCTATACTGGACCTAACTAGGCAACATCCTCACTATGCCGCGACTTTTGTTTCTTTGAAGTCAAGAAAAATAACTTTAAAATTTGAACTAGCTAAATTTCCATTTTTATTAAGTGACGAATGAGACGTACGGTTTTTGAGACGGTAACTCTGAAAAAAATACGATTTTTGTAAAAAAATTATTTTTTATATTTTTAACTTTATAATGCTATAACTTTTTGAAAGATGTATGGATCAATATAATTCTTTGTTTTTTTTAACTAATTAGTAATAAATTTAACTAACTAGATCTACTTAATGGAGAATCATAATATATTAAAGATATAGAAAAATAAGGTCCATGGGAAATTTTATTTATATAAAAATATATTATTTATAATATAATTACTAAATTATTAAAATACAATATAAATTATATGTACTTAATAGCTAAATCTTATTGCATTAAATAATCAGTATTGGGATTATATTTCTTTATTTTTGTTTAAAAATAAAACAGGAATAAATAATTTTTATTGTTAAGTACTGGAAATAATCATTATTAGCAACTCTGCTCATTATCAAGGATACGTGGTTCCTAAATGTAAGCCATCCTGCCCATGGGTGAAATCAATAGGCATCAATAAATCTCCCTTCTTATTTCAAACTCTTGGTTAAATTAACTATGATTTTATTTATAAATATATCACACATTGAAATCAAAACTCTTGCAACTAAAAAAAACTATACTAATTTATAATTGCTAAAAAATATACAGTAGATCTTTAACTAATATTTTTTATTTTGAGTCAATTCAGTATAGATCTAAGAGTATGATTTATTAATAAGCATTAAATATGACTATATAGGAATTATATGTTCAATAATCCTTTAGAGTTATATAGGTTTAAAATACATAATTACACTTGGAAATGAAGTAAATTTATTAAAATTCATATTCTATTTCATTAATAATTTTTTATATTAACATTGTACAATCAACATTTTTTAAATAGGATAGATTCTTTTTAAAAAACTTAAAATGTGTGGGACAATAATAGGAGCGTTGTTTAAATGTACATGGTGAGAGCCTTCTACTTCAACATAAGTAAAATCATTGGTGTGTTCTTCTATTGTGTCTAATACATTTTTAAATAAAGGCCAATTATCCCGTACTCTACCTGGAACTGCTTTAATCATTAAGTAATGGCAACAAATATTTTTTGCAAATTCAATAACTGTTTCATATGATGGTAAAACTAATCTGTTGACCTAGAAAATAAAATAGAAACAAATTATACAATTATTTTGAACAGAAAAATATTTAATGATCAATTAGTTTTAACACCTCAGATGTTACAAAAATTATGAAAGCAGTGGAATTATTCAGGTTTTTTCTAGGATGGGCCAAGTACGTTTATGGTACAATTTTTTATCAAATGATTTATTCCAATATACTAAAACCCAATAAGTAAAAAAGTATAGTTGACATTACAATACGAAATAACTAACACTTTCTTAGACAATAAGGTTTTTCTATCGTTAAATATAAAATGTTTTTTTTCTTTGAGTTATGTACCTTTTTAGTTTGAAAAGTATTTCTTTATTAATTCTAAGATTTTTGATGACTCAAAGTTCATAATTAATTGTGTTTCAGCATTTTGTCTTTCCTGAACAATTAATTACTATGTAGTTACATGGTAATACAGTGGCAGCTGCAATATGTATATTTTAGAAAGTTTACCAGGACAAAATTTTATTATTATCTTCATAGGCACAAGTAGGGTTAGAAAGGCTTAATTTCACAATTGAAAAATTAGCTCAACTAAAATTTATAAATTTATATTTAATGTCATACATAAATATTTTTAGAGTAAAGGGAAATTACATACCACCTAAAAATATTAAGATGGTATTTATTAAAAAAATATATATATAAGTAAATTAATAACAATTATTTAATATAATTATATTTAAACCAAAGCTTTGTTTTAAGAAAATATATGGTAATTAAAAGTGTAACATGAAACAAAATTAGTAATATAAATGTAAATAAGATACAATAGTATATTTAAATATAATTTAAGCACATAAATTAAATATAAATTTCTGAAAAATTGATAAAATATTTACTTGTTTTTTTTGTAGTCTAATCATTTACTTTTAAACTAGGGTATATCTATGCTAAATTATCCAGACATGGTTGTAGGACTATTTCAAAATCTCAAAATTATAATTTTGAGATTTTGTACTTGTTGATCTTAATGTTTATAATTTATTTCAATGTGAATGACTATAGTAATATCAATAATAAAGCTTTTGAATTGGTTATTTTACAATAGATATTTTTAAACTTAATATAAACGTATATTAGTAATATATATATGGTATGCTATGTTAGGAACATAAAGCAAGATATTATGTCTTTTTGTGATATTTTGTAAATTAATTTAGTATAACATTAAAGCTTATTATAATTTATTGCTTATTTATTTATTAGTGATATTTATTGTTGAATTTTTAACAAGAAATAGAGAAAAATTGTGCTAAATTTTCATAACAAAAAAACATATGTTTAACATCTTTTAACAAAATAACAATGTATTTTTCTGATTTTTAAACACACTTTTAGGTATAATATACTTCTGAATTTTGAAAATTTTACTTTAGTTTTCAAAGTTTAATATAAATATTATGATATAATTAAAAAAATATTGATTGAAGGTACTCATCAAACTTAGTTAAAAAATTTCCCATTGTATTATTAAAAAAACATGTTAAAAAGTTAAAAAATTAATTGAATATAATCATATTTTTATTTAGGCTTAAACTAAGCGATTTTGATTAAAAAATAGAGTTTATTTTAAATATACGATTATCACTCAAAAATTAAAATAGAATTTTTTTTTTAAATAAACTATAATAAGTCATAGATAAACAAAAGTTAGGAAACAAAAAGTTTGAGGTTAATAACATTTGTATTAAATATGTAATTTTTATTTATTATAGAGATGGTTTTTTATTCTTTTTTATTATAATTGACATAATAATATAGTATAAATAAAAAAAATTTTATTTTAGATAGAGCCTAAGGAAAAGATCATAAAAATGTTGAAATTTTTTTAAATAGTCGTGCAATCATTCTAGATGTTTTGGTATGGATTGAACCATTACTCAAATTTTAATCAAATAAATAAAAAAAAATCAGTATAATTACAAGTTTAAGTAATATGATTGCTAAATACTATGCTTTATCACACTGTAATATGAAGTCTTTTACATCAGATGCTAAACATTCAGGATTGTTCAAATGTAAATGATGGGTACCATCATATTCAATAAATAAAAATTGTTTAACATTTGTTTTAATTATATTCAGCAGCTCTGAATACACTGGCCAATTATCCATTCGTATGTATGGCTTAGCTTTGATATTGAAATATCGACATTTTATACGTCCAGCATATTCTTTAATTACATCAAGAGAAGGTAAGCCCAACCATACTACCTAGGCATGCAAATTAAAATTTGAAATCGAAGTCTAGCAATCCCAATGATATTCATGACATTCAATAAGATAAATATTTACCTTAAGCCTCGTATCTCTTGAAAAGAAGTATTTATTATCTTTTACAGGATACATACCACGTTTCATAAGTATTTCACAAGCTTTACGAGTTAACGTACTATGATGACCATCCATTACTAAGTCAATCATATCAGAATAACCATATGATGGCATTTTATCTGATCCTAATGATTCATAATATAAAAACCTAAATTTTTTTATTATTTAATAATAAAAAAAAAAATTAAATATTTTTTTAAACACTTATTTTATATATAAAATATCTATTACTTACTTATCAATATTAGTTCCTGTATTTTTAGCAATTTCTGAAGGATCAAAAATTACAGGGGCTACAGTATCAATTGAAATCAGCATTTCTGTATCATCAGGGTAAGAAGCAGCATATAAAAAACCAATAGCTGCACCTAAAGAATGTCCCAATATTGACACATTGCTCCAGTTGTAATATTTAACTATTCTACGTAATATGACAAGTCCATCCCAAAATATATAATATGGGATCCCCTTAAAAAATTAAAATGAGTAATTACATTACAATTTGTGAACAAATTTAAAGCAAGTATATCAATTTTATAATTTAGACAAAAAACTGTAAATATTTTTTTATAGGAGATTGGAAAAATGGTTTAGAATAAGAAACAGCAACCCATGGCCCCTGAAATATATTTCATAGGCTCTACCAGTAGTGCCAACATGAACATTCTATAAATATGTCACAAAATATGAATATAGAAGATAACAAAAACAGGGTTTTTTCCATAAAATATAAAATAGCTACTTATTATAGGATAAAACTTAATTATTATACAGATTTTTAAGTAATACCTACACGAATAGACTCCATTATAATTCACTAATTAGAATAAAAAGCCTTAGCTTGTAAGATCACTCTAAGAATTGCTAGACTACTCTTCTCTGACTATAAAAAACCATTTTTCACTATTAAAATCTGTTTTTTTAATAGTTTTAAAATACACCAAAACTGCAACACTATACTTTAGATTCTTACTCTCTGGGATAATTCGTTTTAAGCTTTGATGCGAAGCTGAGAAGGTATAAATTTTACTATGAAGTTTTTTTTTTATGTCTGTCGCCACTTTTTTTCAGCTCTCACTGGACCGATTTCTTTTAACAATACGTCAAAAGATCACAAATGATATCTAGTTGAAGAAATTACCCTTAAAAATTGAAAAATTTTTCCTCGTCCACCGCAAATGGGGGAAACTTTGTCATTTTTTTCACTTTTTTTCTTAAAACTTCCATAACTTTTTCAAAAAGCAACAAATCAACATAATTTTTTTTTTAAATAAAATCATAGATACTTTCCTTTCATTTGATATCATTTTTTTTTGAAAATTTAACACTTAACCTGCTCATTGGGGGGGATTTAAAATAGCAACTTTTTTACAAAAATTGAAAAAAAAAATCCCTCATTTCATGTAAATGTTAGAAATACCCAAAAACTTAAAAATTTTCGAAATTTGTTTACTTAAAACTGCCATAACTTTTTCAAAAATGACCAAATCAGTATAATTTTTTTTTATAGATGCATGCTGTCTTTATCTATCATTTGGTATATTTCATTTACAAATCTGATCCTTTACCTGACCACAGGGGGGAATTCAAAATGAACACTTCTTTAAAAAAATTAACTTTTGAAAGTGTTCGGAAAGTCTGACATTTTTTTATATATCTTAAATTAAAGATAATGTAATATATTTTATTATAGAAAAAAAAAAATATTGGACTTTATTTTGTCATCACGGTAAAAATAGTTACTAAATGCTATTGTGTGAAAATTCTCGATTTTATATTTTACATTTTTAACTTTATATTTCTATAAATTATTAAAAAGTGTATGGATCAATACAATTTTTTTTTGAGAAATTATATTTTTATTCAACATACTGTTTTTTTTAAATAGCACCATTTTGTGATAATATTTGTTTTTTATTCTTAAAATTACTAAAACATTTTTGAAAATGAACAAATCAAAATAATTTTTTTTTAAATAAATACCCTAGGTATTTTCCTTTTGTTCAATATAATTTTTTTCAAAATATGGCCATTTACTATAGGGGAATATTTAAAATAGCAACTTAAATATTGAAAATGTTACAGAAATATTGTGTCCTTTAAACATATGTTAAATTAGAGCGTATATTACATACTATAAATTAAAAAAAAAATTTTTGTTTTAACGACTTATCTTTTATGTGCAAATGATTGCAGTATTTAAAAGTCATGCAATTTTTGTGTTAAAATTTTTGATTTCATTTTTTATTTTTTCCACTTATATTGCTATAATTTTTTGAAAAGTGTATGGATCAATATAATTTTTTTTATATGCTTCTCTCATTCGATATACTCTTTTTTTAAATCAAATCATTTTTCTTAAAACAATGGAGGTTAAAAACTTTAAAAATACGAGTTAAAAGTAGAACTTTTGAAAATGTTCGACAAATACTCTGAGGTTCAATCATAGGTTAAAATAAAATTATGTCATGTAATAGAAATTAAAAAAAAATAGATTGTCCTGACAATCTATTTTCTATGTGCAAATTGCTGCCGTAGTTAAAAATATGCTATTTTTGTGTTAAAATTAAATTTTTTTGGTTTATTTTAAAATACCAAATAAGGGGTTTTCATAGTAATGAGTCCACCAATTTTATAAAATTTACATGAATCCAACTTACATTAAATATAAATTTAAACTTATTTTGATTATTTTGCCTCCTCAAAGTTAAGAAAAAAAGCTGCTATGAATTAGTTTAAATTATCATTTTTAGTTACAATTTCAGATAATACATAGTAGCTGTATCTAATATAATATAGTCTTACATGATCTGGATTCAAGGTTCAAACCACAACCATTAAAAGAACTTTTTTGTATGTTTTCTTAATCCATTTTAAGGTGAAAATAAAATTTTAGTGCGTTTGATTTTTATCTCATTTAGATTGTATAACTTCAATGAATATCAAGAACATTACCACTGTAGTCTCCCATAGTAAAAAGGAATTTCTTATTCATATTGAAATATTTTAGTATATAGTTTTTTTTGTGTCAGTCATTTATTTTTTTCAGCTCTCACTTGACCAATTTTTTTTTTAAATATGACAAAGATCACAACAAGTGTTTAGTTAAAAATATTACCCTTCTTGCTTTTGGAATAATCCACTCATTTCTTAAAATTAAACACTATCTATAGATTTGCATCAAAGTATTTCTTATAGTGGTGATTTTAATCATTGTCAGATGTCATCTATACTTGTCCCAACTATGCAACAACCCCGCTGTGCTACCATTTTATTTTTATTTTTGGTTACTTTTAGTTCCATATTATTGTTGAATCATTAGTAATGTAATAATTTTTAAGTTCATTCCTTATGCTTTGTAAGTATGTCAACTTTGTTTTTTCAAATGGAAACACATATTTTGAATTTAATAAAATATTTGAGTTTTTATTTTAATAGTAAATGACATTTCAATTTTTAACATAACTTTATTTGTTAATTAGATATAAAACTTTAAAATTCCAAATAAATTAATATCCTTGTATAATGCACAAGGGATTACATAAACAGATAGTTTATTGTTTTTAGTTTCGATGCGAAGCTGAGAAGGTATTGGTTTTACTAAGATGTGTTTATTTTGTTTTTCTCAGCTCTCACCGAACCAATTTCTTTCAATGATACGTCAAAAGATCACAAATCGTATCTAGTCGAAGACATTACCCTCAAAAATTGAAAAAACTCCCTCGTTTCCGGTAAATGGGGGAAACCTCCAAAAAAATTATAAATTTAAAAATCGCTAATTTTCGAAAATTTTTTATTTTTTTTACTTACAATTGCGATAACTTTTTTAAAAATAACCAATCAATATAATTTTTTTTTTATAGATGCTTGATGTCTTTATCTATCATTTGGTATATTTTTTTTGTAAATCTGACACTTAACCTGCCCACAGGGGGGGGATTTAAAATGACAACTTTTTCACAAAAAATTATCTTTTGAAAATGTTCCGGAAGGTCTGACACTTTTATATATATCTTAAATTAAAGCTAATGTAATTTACTTCATTATGGAAAAAAAAAATGTTGGACTTTATGTTGTCTTCGTGATGAAAATGGCTACCGAATGCTATTTTTGTGTGAACATTTCCAATTTTGTATTTTACATTTTTAACTTTATGCTATAACTTTTTGAAAAATGTTTGTATCAATACAATTTTTTCATATGTATTCAAAATTCAAATACCATTTACCATTAAAATAAAAACTTAAACATTTTATTAAATTCAAAATATGTGTTCTCATTTGAAAAAACAAAGCATAAAGAATGAACTTAAAACTTATTATATGGTTAATAATTCAAGAATAATATGGAACTAAAAGTAACCAAAAAAAAAAAATATTTCATAATTATTTGTATTCTGTTAGTGGTTTATAATAAAAAAAATCACTCTGTAGCTGGATAATATTATACAGAGTGTTCAGTAAGGAAACAGTTAAATTGTTACAAACAATGAGTACAATAGAAATTCGTTTCCTTATTTACTGAACACCCTGTATAAATCTAAAGATGTAAAAAACCGTTTTAGCTTCGATGCGAAGCTGAGAAGGTATTGGTTTTACTAAGATGTGTTTTTTTTTTTTTTT